>NC_086232.1:43970629-44083129 GCF_036321145.2 Pelmatolapia mariae
TCCGTCCTTAATCTGAAATATATATATGTATATATATGCTAACAATAAAATAATTAATGTCTGTGATTCATGTATAACACTTTCATATGATGATGATGATGATTTAGAACTTCTACGATATTTTGTCGTCTGCAAAATGCACAGACAGTAAAATAAATGGGTGCTGTTTCCAGGATTCTTAATGGACGATTATCCTGTGACTTGTCATTGGCCAATGAGCATCCGGTTTCACAGTTAGACCCGCCCCTCCTCAGCCGAGCTCCATTTTTGCAACCAGCACAGCGACGGCGGGCACGTTTACCTCGAGGCTTCAAATCTTGATTCATAAAAAAAAGAGACGTCATGGCAGCTACGTCCATCTTTGTCTCCGTCTCCACCACCAGGGGGCAGACACAAGTGCAGCCCGGGCCCAGTTTAATTGCTGCTGATATCCCATCAACAGCAGATGCTGCTGATGTTTTTACAGCGAGTGCTTCTTTACACCCGTCTGATGGGTTCGGTTCATTTTGGGCACTCACATTATTTCAAACACAGACACAGTGTGTACTTTGAAACATTTATCGTTTCTGTTTTAAAAAGCAGAGGCCTCGCACACTCTCCCGCCTCCTCTGCTGTTTATTTATTAATGTGACTGTCATATTTATCAGCGTACAGTGAATAAAGATCATTTGCATGCGTTTTCCATCAGGATGAAAGATTTCCTCGTGCGTGTCTCAGCGTGGCTGCTCTCCGCTCGCTTCTGTTGATGCACTCAAACATTTTGATTCATTTTCCTGCAGCTGCCAAAGAGGCAGATGAATTAAAGCAGCGCGGGGGTGGAAACTCTCCACAGGCGGAGGAATCATCTCTGAATGAAACATAAAACCTGAGGTGGCCTTCCATCTTCTGGCCGAGGGTGTGATTCAGTTGGAGGTTTAACGTTCGGCCTCACTGGAGTGTTTATGTCTGTTTTAAACTCCTAAAGTCACAAAAACCTGAAAACTTTTTAATCTAAACTTAAGATCCACAAGCTTCTTCCTCCAAATGTCAGCTGCATCTTCAGCTCTTCACATCGACGTGTCAGATATGGACGAAGCTTCGGGGCCTGAAAAGTGAACCTGCACTTTTTATGCTGGCCACCAGAGGGCAGTAACGTGGTTGCAAAGCCTATTTGATGTTTCCTGATGAGTTTTTGAGCTCAGTCTTTAGTTTTGGCTCAAATTTAAATCTATGATGATTCTTAGTCAGAAAGGTTCTCCGCCTGCGCTCATTGGTTCAGACCTTCAGGTGTCACACCGGCTTTCCAAACACGGAGACGACCGCGGCAAAAATGCTCGCTGTTGCCAAAACTGACATCACAGCTGCACGGGTACATCTCACCCAGTCTAAGCCACAGCTGTACCGCCGTGTCAGGCACTCAGAGGGAGGAGCTTAAACAGAGGAAGTTGGCAGAACGATGTCCCGACGGCTGCACGACTTCCTGTGACGAGCACTCGTTCTCTGCTCACCTGTTTTCACAGGTTAGAGCACCAGAGCAGTATGACATCACATTTGTCTTCCCTCCCTCGCTAACCTGTTGCATCAGAGGCTGCAGTTCCTCTGATGACCACTTGAGGCTCCAAACTTGAGTCAGTCCACTTGTGATGATGTTTCAATTCCAGGCGTCGAGGTTTCACTTTTACAAGCCAGTGTGTGACTATTTGGTCAAGGTTGCTACCTCCATCTTTTATATACAGGCTGTGCTTCCTACAGGCCCTCAAACAAACGCTCCACGTGTCGCTGTTCTTCAGACGGCGTGCACTGTGAGACCGAACAATAAAATACCAAAAGTCGATCCCGTCACAGCTGACTTACAGCTCTACAGTCCCATAAACCCCTGCAGGCATCTCTGAGGAAATTAACAGCCGACATCACAGGAAGCACTGATGTGCCGACGGCGATCAATAACCCTTCTCTGTTTAGCGACACGACAGACAGGTGGAGGCAGGAAAACAACTGGATGAGAATCTACAAGAACGCCGCACATGTTTAAATCACAGTTTTAATAAAAATCACAACATTGACAGAAACAAGAGGAAGAACTTCTACTTTAAAACCCAGAAAAATCCTGTTCTGCTCATTTCTATCTTAAGGGGTCGGGGTCTCGTCAGCTTCGTCGCAGAAACATCAAAGCAGAGAAAGGTTATCTTAAGGTAAAGCTTTGAACAGCAGCTGGCAAGGCCCGATGACCATATAAGGACAAGAGCTCTGTGACATCATACAGACCCAAGAGTAGAAAAAAACCCTGTAGTTTGAGCCAATCCTCCGTTCTGACACCTGTGCAGTTACAACGCATCTGCATGTTTAACCAGCCGGTGGATGGTGACACAGGTGGCTGAAGCGTCACCTGACCTGAGCGTGTTTGTACTGTTGGAGCCTTTTGAATGACATCATCTGACCAATAATATGGCTGTTGTGAGGTTACTGTACTAACAGAGGCGGAGCTTCAGGTTTGGTGAAACTCTTGGGTTTTAATTGGATGTTGTTGAGGATCAACTGCAACTCGGCTACGACAGAAATAAAACCTGAGGCTTTGCTTTAACAAGGTTTTCATATCCTGAAGACCCGAGACGAGCCGCCAGCGCTGCAGGCGTGAGCCAACCTGTCGGCATGACGACACGAAGCTTTGATCAATAATGTAAAAGCAGCCTGAGGTGAAACGCGGCGAAAACACACAGGCTTGAGTCGTCTCAGCGCTCACGTCTAAAACCACACAGGCTCAAACGCCGACTGGCATCCACGGCAACGCCGGTTGCTAAGGAGAAGAGTGCTCTCTAAACCCTCGTCAGATGACACCGTGACCTCTGAGACCTGTGGGGGTCAGAGCAAAAATGTGAGGCACGTTTATGAAAAATGATTTTATTTTACAAAATCAGGAGCAGCCTGTGGCGTTCCTCTCAGAAAATATACTTAAAAAAACCAAAAACAAACAGACGCCATAAGGCTGCGCACACCGTCAGACGACAGAAATCCCCCAAACCGCCAGCCCCGCCCCCCCTCAGTCTCTGTGTCCCGTCTCTGATTGGACGAGGCGACTACTTCTTGGCGTAGGTGATCTTCATGGCGCAGGTCGCCGTGATCCGGAAGCCCTGCAGCGCGTCCTTGGCCACGCCCGCCTGAGTGTCGCTTTCAAACTCCACGAAGGCGATGTCGTGTTTCCCCGGCACGAGTCGCACTTCTTTGAAACCCGGAAACCTGCAGGCGAAAAACAAATTTCCAAACATCAGGAGGCGGAGCACGTTCAGATCTCCCGTTAAACACTGACGTATGGAAACTCTGCTGGATTTTACCACAAACGTTTGAAATACGGACTTTATAAATACATAAATGAAGAAATGTTCTAACTTTAAACCTTTGATGTTTTCAGCTGAGCATAAATGATCAGATTTGTAAATCACTGCATTTTGTTTTTGTTCACATTTGTTTAATGTCTAAAATCAGGCGCCAAAGAGCTCAGAGCCTCACGGCTCCTGGATGCAGCTGTGTGGGTGGAGCAGCAGGTGTGTGTATGTGGCAGGACTACAGTGAGCTGTGCAGCACTCACTGGTTGAAGAGCATGGACAGCATCATCTCGTTGGTCTCCTCGGGGAGGTTACTGAGGAACAGGATGTAGTTCGGAGGGTTGTCTGGAACCTGCGAAGAGAATGAGAGCCGTATCAGCGCCTGGTCGCAGCACGCCGTTAAAAGCGAGTCACTCATAACTCTGACGTATCCCACAGGTGAGCCAGAGACGGGAAACAGGAGGAGACACGGGCCAGCGTGGGATTTATGTTCACTGCTTTCACTTTTCTATAAATTTTAACAGAAAATTTTAATTTTCTAAAAGTTATCGAGTTATTTTCCTGCTGTTAAAGCAGCAGCTGTTAGATTGCAACACACTGGTGTGGCCAGAAGGTGGCGACGATCCACTGTTTGCAGCCACATTAAAACAATGACAACAGAACGCAGGCTGTAGGCGGTGGGGATCAAACCACCGACGGCCCACAGCCTCCCACTGAGCCACGGCAAACCCAGAGGGGGCCATCACTCAACTTTGTTTCCTTATCAGGAAAACAAAGGTTTTTTCCGGCTCCTGTGGAATAACAGGACAGGCAAAGGCATGACAACGCTCAGATAAAACTTACCTGCACTGCAGGTGTGAGCGCAGGAGGGGCCAATCCCTGCAAACAAGAAAGAGGACAGAGGCGTTAAACTCTGAAACACATTTAAAGGTTTCATCTCCAGAGGAATGACGAGCAGAGCAGAGTCGGAAATGAATAGAGCACCGGGAAAACCGGGAACAACGAGAGGAGAAGTGAGCGCCGAGTGGTTCACAGACTTAGTTAAACGACAGAATAAAGGACCAGAGAACAGCAGCCATCCTGGTTTAAGGCTCGTTTACGTCCGCCGCCCGGCCCCGCTGCTGCCATTTCCTGTCGGAAACCCTGTTAGAGCGGCTGATGAAGAGGAGCCTGGCTGCTTCCACCTGCAGCGGCTGCCGATTTAGCCTGAAATGAGGCGGCTGATTTATATTCACAGTCCAATAAAGACGACTACAATGCAGCAGCTGGAGCGCTGCGACGGTCTCATGAGCTCATAAAGACACGAAGTGCAGCTTCAGCATCATCACAGCTGCAGGAGCATCTGGATGAAGTCGTTTACTGTTTATTGTTTGAAAGTACGCTGTGACCCACGTTAGACGGCATCAGGGGTTCACGCAGGACAGACGGGGTCAGAGTTTGGCCCCGAAGTCCAGGTTATAAACGTACAACATGAAAATGATCCGAGTGAGAGCGAGCACGTACCCACTACAGCCCGGCCCCCCGCGACCAGCCCGGCCCAAACGAGCACTAGTTTATTTACAAATACATTCACATGTGATCATACCCGGTATTACATGAAGGGTTTCTGTACACAGGCCCCGCCCACACACCCTCCCTCATGGTCCTCTCATTGTGGGAGGGCGACGCCATGTCTAACCATAAACAGCTACCCGTTAACGTTGGCGGGGTTGCCACAGCATTTGTGTCTCATAATGAGAACTAAAACGTTAAACGCACTTTTTCAAAATCTTAAAAAAATTTTTTTTTTAAATCTTTCAAAAACCAGAAAAAAAGTCAAACGTCAAAAGAAACGGCGCCCCCGGTGGTAAAAGCATTTTTCAGAGGGAACCGTCGCTCGGATCCACCAGACGAGAGATTTCTGCCATCGCTGGAAATGGCTTCCAACACAAACCGACTGACCAATCACAGCAGCCGTGGGCGAACAGCTCACTTGGGCTGTCAGGTGAAATCGCTGTTTTTGTGAATAGAGTCTGGTGAACAGTAACTTCCTGTCTCACAGCAGGTAAAGAGGTGAAATTGTCCTAAATATGAATGTTTACAGATTTGATGAAGGAGTGAGGGGAGACATTTTATTGGCTCGCTCACCGCCGCCGGTTTCTTCGTGGCGTTAGCCGCCAGCTCCTGAGCCTTCTTCTTCTCCTTCTTCTTCTTCTCCTTGTCGCCATATGATCCTTTGACCTTGGCGATGACCTCAGAGTCGGTCTTGGCGTACTGTATCCTCTGGGAAAAAAACAAAAGGGTTAAAGGCGCAGCTGCTCAGAGGGAGGAAGTCAGCGATGACCAAGACGAAGGTGGCATTCCGGCCTACCATGGGCTTGTTGTAGAAGGGGAAGCCCTGCAGCTGCCTCAGGGCGTTGGTGGCGGCGGCGAGCTCTTTGAAGATGACGAAGGCCTGTCCCCTCATCTTCATCGTCTTCATGGCCACGATGTCGATGACCTGCCCGAACTGGGAGAAGAGCGCGTAGAGCGAGCGCTTCAGCTCTGCGGGAGGAGGATGAGACGAGTTTAAACACCCTCACAAACATCTCGACGTTCATCCTGGAGTATTTTTATTTTTTTATTATAAGGAGGGTCAAAGGTCACAGGCAGCTGGTACTCCATCCTTGGTGATTAATCAGTTAATCAAACTTTAAAGTCTTAAAGAAATGATTCATGGATGAAGCTTCAAGAGAAGAATCAGTTCGAGCTGCATTCACATCAGAAATACCTCTGAGGAATATTATTACTGCGAAATCTAAACATTTGTATCAGTAAAACTTTAACTGTGGAACATTTGTTTTATTTATTTATCTTAAAAATGATTTGAACTGAGAAAATAGGGCTCGGAGTCTGGAACCACATCTGTGCAAGAACTTTCTAAAGTTTACATGATTACAACGTGTTGCTTATCAGAAGATTCCATTTTTAATGATCAGTACTGCCACTTCTGAACCAAATAAAAAAGAAATAAGAAGAAAACTGAAATGAGGAATTCATTTGACAGTTTTTGTCAAAACCTTTATGCTGAAAATGATTAAAACATGTTTTGAAACAAAGTTCAGAGTGAAGCCTGCAGAAAAAAGGCTCCTCGTTTCCTGCAATAAATTCAGCAGCACATACATAATGTTTGTTTTTGTTTTTCCTGCGATTGTTCCATTTCTCTGCACTCAAATAGCACACACACACACACACACACAGGTTTCTGTTTACTGAACTGAAGTTTGGATGTGTTGAGATGCGTTTAAGGTCATTTTATGTGATGTGGACTTTTCTCACTGAATGTCACAGAGATGATGACTTATCCCGACCCCGGCACTACAAAGCTACTACTAAGGTATTGTCCCTGATTTCCCCTGAAGGGGACGCTGCTGGCAGCATCTGACCAATCACAGTTACTGATAAGTGTACTGGCAGCAGATAAGATGACTTTTCAATGAAAGGTGAAACTACACATAATAAAGACTGAAAGTAGAAAAGAGTGACGATATTGTTAAAGTTTAATAAATAGAAAGAAGGACTTTGAGGCAGTCTAAAAGAATCCATGGTTAGTTGTAAAGATGTAATTATAAGGTTAGGGCAAAGTGGGCCGTGGCTACTCTGTCCTGTCTAAGCACCTTGAGGCAACTGTTGCTGAAACTGTTGGAAAGAAAGCCAGTAAAACGCCGACTGTGTGAGCTAACGGTTAAATCAATACCACAGCTCTCTCATTAAAACACGGAGCAGTCTGATGGATTATAATCAGAGTGTTTCATTAAGTTAATGCTTAGTTTTTATTCTTCCAGCCTTTGCGGTGTTTAATGTTTCTGACTGTTAAAATTAGATAATAATCAGCATTGTGATCGTCAGCACAGCAGTCTTTAATGCCGATTTCAGCAGAGACTCGCTGCTGTTAGCCATGCAGAGGAACAGCACCCACCTTCCTTCTTGATTTTATCGTTGATGTTGTTGATGTAGATGGTGTGGTTCGGTCTGATGTCCATGGTGGAGTCTGAGGAGACAACAGGAGAGCAGCTTCAGCTTCTTCAGTGTTCAACTCCACCTTTAAACCTCGTTTACCCGTTTAATACCTGCTAATGTCTCGGTAAACTCACACAACCAGAGCAGCATCAAATCGTTTAAGTTACACTTTAAAACTCGCTGTTTGAGGAGATCTGGCTAAATCAAAAGCTTCAGCTTGAATTCATTCAAAGCTTCCCAGAAACCTCTCTCACTCGGCTAATGTTAGCATGTGTTAGCTTAGCCCAGCTAGCCTTTAAACTAAATGTTTTTTTTCTGGCGTCGCTTCAACGTCAAAAATCACCTTTACAGATTTAACCTCCGCCCGCGCAGCTCCTCCGTTAAACCGCGGTCAGAGGAGCCTCGGATAAACGTTTTTAACATAAATATGGAGCTCACCTCCTCTCGGCTCACACCGCTCATGTAGTTTCCGGAAACACTCCGCTGTGGCGCCGGCTGAAGCTTTAACGACCTCTGCCCTCCGCCGCCACCAGCAGGCCAGGAGGAGAACTGCAGCTACCTGTGAGCTTATTACAACTCATTAAATCTAAACTAAAATCGGAATCAGAATACTTTATTAATCCCCAAGTAAATTATGTGGGTCACAGTTGCTCCAAGACAGTAACAGTAACAGACTAAAGTATTTAAATAATACAACATGTTACAGAGTTTACAAATTTAAGAAATCGCACTAATATATACAAATCGCTCAATTATAAATATTAAGAATATTACAGAGGTGAGAATATTACATGGGTGGAATATATATGGTAGACATTTCACTCTAACCTGTGAACTTTGTCAGTTGCTATTTTACTGTAGAGGGTGTGCAAAAAGGGTGTAACTAATGCAGTGTTTACAGTGTGTTAGATGGAGGAGTTGTACAGGGAGAAGGCCACAGGCAGGAATAATTTCCTGTGTTGTTCAGTGGTGTTTTTGGTAATCTCAGTCTCTCACTGAATGTGCTCCTGTGACTGGACAACATGTCATGGAGTGGGTGGGAGGTATTATCCAGCATTGTCTTTATCTTAAACAATCTCTGCCTCTCAGACACCACCCTAAGGGAGTCCAGCTCCATCCCCACAACATTACTGGCCTTGTTGATCAGTTTATTGAGTCTGTTGGCATCAACCTGCTGCCCCAGCATGCAACAGCAAAAGCTCAGACATGCAAGTGCTCACTGAAATAAAATGTTAGAAATAAAAAAAACAGCCCTTAGAGGTTTCTGCACAGGCCAAACTATTCCATCTTCCAATACAGCACTTATTTTCAGTCAGATAAAAAACAATGCTAAAAAAAAAAAATCTGAAGTTTTCTTAATTTTGCATTTTTCAAACTTTTTTTTTAAACTTGTTTTCGTGATTTTTCGCCAGTCTTCATCTCTTTAGGTAAATATGTGTGTGCAGATTAATTTCAGTCATTTAAAAACCTGTCAGGTATTTTTTTGGGGGGGGGATTTAAATCTATTTCTAAAATTATTATTAATCAGATTTTGCTTTCTGTATACTTATTTTTTCATATAAAACCTCAAATGTGTGTTTTTGTTTACCCCCAGTTATTAAAAGATGTACATTAAAATTTCTCGTGTCCTGTATTTCTTCTCGGGGGATGTTGGATCATTTCCCGTCCTTCCGGAGGTGTGTCCCCTCCTGGCTTCCATACATCCCGATGTTTTTACCACCTGATGCCGGCTAGCAGGCTAACAGCTAGCAGCGACCGCAGGTCTGAGGCAGCGGGACAGCGACTCGGTGTCAGCGGACCCTGATAGCATCCACTCCCTCCCGAGACCCCCTCCGCCCCCACCCGGTCTCCATCTGTGCCCTTTGGACCATTCTCCGCACTCCGCTTTTATCTGTACGACTTTTGCCCCGTTTATCCGCTCGCCTGTTAGCTGATAGCGGCCATAAAGCGGCTCCTCTCCGCGGAGCGGCGGACAGCAGCGGGATGAGCCATGGCGTCGGTCCGGGTGGCTGTGCGGGTCCGGCCCATGAACAGGCGGTGAGTGACTTTAATCTTATCACGGCTCATGTTCACGATTTAAAGGCAGGCTGACATCATCGCCTCACCCGTGTGTACCTGAGAGCCTCCGCGGACTCACCTGGCGGAGTCTGCAGGGATCGGGGGGAGGCCCACAGGGGCCCCAGGTTTACCCTACAGCACATCCGTCCCCGTCTCTGAAGTCAGGGTTAAAATGTGGGCTGGTTTCATTTGATTGTGTTTTATTCCGGGCACAGTCTGAGTATCAGGAGGTTTTTGATGTTTGAGTCTCAGTTTGGTTTATTGTGATCACTGAAGCCTCCTCAGGATGTCAGACAGATCTCAGCAAAGTGCAGTTTTGATTATTGTTGTCTTTGTTGTTCCAGCTGGTTTTATTCTTATTCGGTGGACATGATAACCTCGATCCTGACTCTTTGTGTTATTAGTCAGAGTTATTCTGATTGTGGGGATTATGGGCAGACCCTCCTCTGCAGGTTTGTGCTGACAGATTTGATCAAACAGAGGTTTCCTCTGTGTTTTTAGGTCAGCGTTGCTTTACTTCTTTCCTAAAGCAGAGATATTTTTATTTAGTTCCCACAGCAGCTTGGTTCATGTCTGTTGGCTGTTTTTAGTCGTAGCTGTGACCGTGACCCGTCTGCTGACATTTTGTTTTTGCCTTAGTCAGATTTAATAACCCGGATATCGACTCTCTGGCAGCCTGTCATTGTTCCAGCTTCATATTTTAAGTCTGCGGCTTTGCATGATTTTTGTGTGGGGCTGAAGGGTGCAGCAGGGTGGGGTGAGAAAAATCCACACCTGTCAGACTGCTCATTGAAAGATTACAAAGACACACAGGTCGTCTCTAATGTACGGAGGCCCAGAGGCGCCAAACTGACTGTCCTTTGTTGGAATATTCTCACGCATCCTTTCAGAGTCGTTTAGAAACAGGAAGTGATGTCATCAGTCTCCAGAGAATTTGTCATTCAAAACAAAAACCTCCACCTTCACTGGGAACTGAAGTGTTGTGTGTTATTCACCTCCAGGCATAAATATTTCAGTCAGAGTGTGTTAGTGACGGTGAAACTGAGAGGTCCGTGTGTGTGTGGATATAAAATCATTGTCGAGCTTTAAACTCGTGATTTGTGGTTTTGCTGACGGGCGTCTGAGAAACCTGACATGACACACAGCCACACAAACACACTGACACGCACAGATGTGTGAACCTGGGCTGTGTGCTGGTGTCTCTGACCTCATGACCAGGTACACATTATTAACGTGTTTACCTGAATCGTAACTACGAGAGACTGTGAACGTGTCATTTGGTGCTCGGAGGATAAAGATGCGTTTTAGTTCCAAAGGTTAGAAATAACAGGAGAAGCGTGTGCTGTGCAACGCAGCACAGACTCACAACTTTCATATTTCCAGTTCGTTTCTAACGTGGCATTCATACCTGTGCGTGGTGTATCCGCAGAAACCCGCGCAGGAAGGACCTGACGCCGCACATCTGTCCCCGAGCCGCTCGTCTTCTGGAACTACAGAAACAGATTAATAATAAGCCTTTATTGTTAATATACAGAAAGATTCTGGGAAGTAGTCTGTCCAATGGAAACATTTGGTGGGCGTGACACGTTCACTCTGACCGGCCTGCTCCTCCTGTCTGAGGGCAGCAGGGTGAACGTGTGCAGGCCTGGTTCTGTAGTGCAGGTTTTCAGGTGTTTGTGAAAGGACGACCTTGACGTTAATGTGGGGGGTCCTCGGGGGCCCGCAGCAGGTTACGGCCCTGCTGCTCGCCCTGTTTATTTCACTGCTGCAGCTCCAGGCTGGAAGCTTTAACTCCGAGTTTAAGCCAATAATCAGATTTCTGATCTACGTGCAGTTTAACAAGTATTTCTTCATGTTCGCCGAGTGTGGAATTACATTTCTGAACGGAGTTAGTCGTGGTTCCTGCTGCTGGATCTGCTGTCAGTCTGAGATTACAGCAGAAACGAGAGATTATTGTTTCAGTCTCCTAAGAATGAACCAACATCCTGAACTTCTTACTAATGTGAGCATTTCAAAATAAAATCTGAGTAAGATGAAAATGACATCAGTGTGAGAGCACGAGGTGGACGGAGCGTCCACGCAGAGGAAACATGAGAAAGCAGCCGACACGTTCACGGGAAAAGAAAGCTTCATCCGTGTGAAGTAACCACCGCGCAGGTTAATAACACGTTTCACAGTCTCATGATCCACCCCACTGACCTTTGACCCTTTTTCCTTTTTAGCTCCGGTCTGGTGTGTTTGTGTTAACTCGATCTCCGGTCATGTGACTGCTTCAGTGTGAGAGTAAACAGAGTTACACAACCTGCAGCGATAAAACACACCTGAGTGAGAAAACATCAGGACGTCGCAGCGTGTGTGTGTCTGTGGGAGTGTGTGTGTGTGTGTGAGACACTGTGCGTGTGTGTGTGTGTGACACTGTGCGTGTGTGTGTGACACTGTGCGTGTGTGTGAGACACTGTGCGTGTGTGTGAGACACTGTGCGTGTGTGTGTGTGAGACACTGTGCGTGTGTGTGAGACACTGTGCGTGTGTGTGTGTGAGACACTGTGCGTGTGTGTGTGTGAGACACTGTGCGTGTGTGTGAGACACTGTGCGTGTGTGTGTGTGTGACACTGTGCGTGTGTGTGTGTGAGACACTGTGCGTGCGTGTGTGTGTGTGTGACACTGTGCGTGTGTGTGTGTGTGACACTGTGCGTGTGTGTGTGTGAGACACTGTGCGTGTGTGTGTGTGTGACACTGTGCGTGTGTGTGTGAGACACTGTGCGTGTGTGTGTGAGACACTGTGCGTGTGTGTGTGAGACACTGTGCGTGTGTGTGTGAGACACTGTGCGTGTGTGTGTGTGAGACACTGTGCGTGTGTGAGACACTGTGCGTGTGTGTGTGTGACACTGTGCGTGTGTGTGTGAGACACTGTGCGTGTGTGTGTGAGACACTGTGCGTGTGTGTGTGAGACACTGTGCGTGTGTGAGACACTGTGCGTGTGTGAGACACTGTGCGTGTGTGTGTGTGAGACACTGTGTGTGTGTGAGACACTGTGCGTGTGTGTGTGTGAGACACTATGCGTGTGTGTGACACTGTGCGTGTGTGAGACACTGTGCATGTGTGTGTGTGAGACACTATGCGTGTGTGTGACACTATGCGTGTGTGAGACACTGTGCGTGTGTGTGTGTGACACTGTGCGTGTGTGTGTGTGACACTGCGTGTGTGTGTGAGACACTGCGTGTGTGTGAGACACTGTGCGTGTGTGTGAGACACTGTGCGTGTGTGTGTGTGAGACACTGTGCGTGTGTGTGTGTGAGACACTGTGCGTGTGTGTGAGACACTGTGCGTGTGTGTGTGTGAGACACTGTGCGTGTGTGTGTGTGTGACACTGTGCGTGTGTGTGTGTGTGACACTGTGCGTGTGTGTGTGTGAGACACTGTGCGTGTGTGGTGTTTATCCACAGACCACAGAGAAGCATCTGTGGTCGTATCAGCAAAAAAACAGCACAGAAAAAAATTAAATATCTACATATTCAAACTTATTTAAACAAACAAGCCCCTCCTCCTCTGTTGTTGTTGTTGTTGTTGTCGTGGGCAAACGGCAGATTTTAAAGTGTTTCTAAGCGTTTCTTAGATTATCGGTTCAGTTTCTTCTTTTATATCTGAGTTCAGACGCCGCGTGCTCAGCTCTGCTCTGTGAGGCGTGCAGCAGGTGCAGCAGGTGCAGCAGGTGTAGCAGTGGAGGGTGTACGAGGCCGACCTGGAGGAGATGATGTCATATACGAGCTCTCTAAGTCTGGTTTTCACTGACAGCCTGTTTACATCATCGGTCTCTATGCGGAGTATCATCTGTGTAACTATGGTAACAAACATCTGACAGCGTTGCCGTTGGCAGCGATCTAACTGAAGGTCAAGGGTCGTCCCGCTCCTGTGAAGCTTCGTGGTGTTTTTCAGGGAGAAGGATCTGATGGCAAAGTGCATCATCGAGATGGAAGGAACCAAAACCTCCATCACCAACCTGAAGGTAACGCTCTTATTTGTCAGAATGGCGGGAAAACGGGCTCACCGCTCTGTTTGTAACCTCTGAGCTGTGATTGGTTCAGATCTCCGATGGCGTCCTCGGCGACTCGGTGAGGGAGCACACCAAAACCTTCACGTACGACTTCTCCTACGACTCGATGGACTGTAAGAGCGCCACCTTCGTCTCTCAGGAAAAGGTGAGCGGGTCACGCTCTGCGGCCCGTCGTATTGACTCCGCCTCTGTGATGTCACAAAGAATAAATACAACCTCATTTGTTCTCTTTCACTCGCAGGTTTTCAAAGATTTGGGCTCCGACGTGTTGAAGGCAGCGTTCGAGGGCTACAACGCCTGCGTCTTCGCCTACGGTCAGACGGGCTCCGGGAAGTCCTACACCATGATGGGAGCGCCGGTGAGACTGCCGATAGGACTGTGGATGGTCAGCGGACTCGGACCCGCCTTATCTCGTTTTAAATGATAACGAGGAAAAGCCGAGGTCACGAGTCCGAGTTCCTCAGTCAGAGTGAAACGCCGCCACACTGTGACGTTAATATTCCCGTGCTGGCTGCGGGTGTCTGCTCACAGCTGATTGGTCCTTTGAATTAGAGCTAATGTATTATTGTACAGGCTGCTCACAACAACAGCACCTTCCTGAGTTACCTGAAAACAGATGTGATGAGGTGTGACGTGAGCGATGGTGGCTGAGGCTCGGTCACTGCGACCCTCGCCGGGTTATTGTCCACTTTAAACTGACTTCATGTATTTTATCCAAAAACACCTCGAGCGCTGAGCTGCTGCCGATCGGCAGATTACTCAGTTATTTGCCGGCATCGACACTCTGCCGTTTCTCCAGGATGTTTGAGGAAAGCGATCCAGACGTGCTCCGTGGTTTCTTAATGTTCACCACGAGCTGAACGCTCCGAGCGTGTTGTGACGGAGCACGGCGACGGTGTAGATCAGGGGTGGGGAACTCCAGGCCTCGAGGGCCGGTGTGCTGCAGGTTTTAGATGCGTCCTTGATCCAGCACAGGAGGTTGACGTCTTGAAGTTCTCCAGAGGCCTGGTAATGAACTAATCATGTGACTCAGGATCTAAAACCTGCAGGACGCCGGCCCTCGAGGTGTGGAGTTCCTCACCCCGGTGTAGATGAAAGCTCAGCTGGCTGATCTGATGTCTGTGGTCTCGGTTTAGGGCGACGCCGGTCTGATCCCGAGGATCTGTGAGGGTTTGTTCAGTCGGATCTCGGAGGCCACTCGATGGGACGAAGCTTCGTTTCGCACAGAAGTCAGGTGAGAGTCCGGCTCCAGCACCCGAGGGTCCGAAATGCCGGAAAGGCTGCTTTCACGTTTGTCCTTGTGTCCTCAGCTACCTGGAGATCTACAACGAGAGGGTCAGAGACCTGCTGAGGAGGAAGTCCACTCAGACCTACAACCTGAGGGTCAGGGAGCACCCGAAAGGCGGGCCCTACGTGGAAGGTAAAACCGATATGTCCGGTCCCCCTGAAACGCTGACGCAGAGTTTGGTTCTCTTTCGATGATTCTTGGGGGGTGGGGCTGGGGGTCGAGGTGTTACCCATCAGCCTCACTACGTCCATGTCACACAGCCCGCGCTCGCTCTTCTGATCTTCAATACGATCGTCTTCTCTGAGCTTGGCGTGTTTTCCCTCCTGACCTCAGATCTGTCCAAACACCTGGTGCAGAACTACGGCGACGTGGAGGAGCTGATGGAGGCCGGAAACATCAACCGCACCACCGCCAGCACCGGCATGAACGACGTCAGCAGCCGCTCGCATGCCATCTTCACCATCAACTTCACACAGGTCAGCGACGGTCACGGGTTCCACGTCATCATAAAGAAGTCATAAAAACACAGCAGAGGAAGTACTCAGCTCCACGTCTTTATGTTAATACGAATATTTTTACCAATAATCCGAAACAAGCCGGCCGCGAGCGAGAGGAGAACCACGAGAGCTCTGAAGTGACCTCCGTGCTTCAAAGCGATGGCCGTGGATGTCGTGTAAACGTTCACGGATGATGATTGTTTGTTTTTGCTGCTCCATCCTTGTAGGCCAAGTTCGATGCCGAGATGCCCAGCGAAACCCTCAGTAAGATCCACCTGGTCGATCTGGCCGGCAGCGAGCGAGCTGACGCCACCGGAGCCACCGGCGTCCGACTGAAGGAGGGCGGGAACATCAACAAGTCGCTGGTCACCCTGGGCAACGTCATATCTGCTTTAGGTCAGGAGTGGTTTGTCTTCAGGGGCGGGGTTAACTATTTTTGTTTCTGTTGTGTCATCAGCACTTCAGTTTTTGTTTTCAGGGATGTAATCGAAGTCGGGCGTCTCGCTAACGCCCGCCCGATCGCTCCCCATCCTCATTCTGACTGACGGATGTTTCTCGTTCCAGCCGACATGTCGCAGGGCGGCGTGAACACCAACCTGAAGAAGAAGTCGGTGTTCGTTCCCTACAGAGACTCGGTGCTGACGTGGCTGCTGAAGGACAGCCTGGGCGGAAACTCCAAGACCATCATGATCGCCAGTGAGCAGAAAACACAAAGTGAGCGTATCCGAGTGTCAGAGAGCGCCCCGAGAAAACGCAATCTCCTTCTGTTTCAGCCGTTTCTCCCGCCGACGTAAATTACGGCGAGACGCTCAGCACTCTGCGCTACGCCAACCGAGCCAAGAACATCATCAACAAACCCACCATCAACGAGGACGCCAACGTCAGGCTGATCCGAGAACTGCGGGCTGAAATCGCCCGGCTCAAAGCTCTGTTGGTCCAGGGCAACCAGGTAAGAACTACAAACATGGCGGTTGTTGTGCAGGACTACAGCGTCTTCCTCTGTGCCTTTTAAAGTGATGTGTGTTGCCTGCGGCCTCGGGAACCGGACGGCTTCCTGTTCCCGAGGCCGCAGACTGAGCGCACTCAGTAGCTTGGTGGTTTCTGTTTGTCAGATCGCTCTGCTGGACTCGCCCACCGCTCTGAGCATGGAGGAGAAGCTGCACCAGAATGAAGCCCGGGTGAGTCTCACGCCGTCCGGCAGCTTGACCTCCGTTACGTTTACAGCTGAGAGCAGAAGCAGCTGACGCTCTGCTGTTTGCAGGTCTTGGAGCTGACTAAAGAGTGGACCAACAAATGGAACGAGACTCAAAACATCCTCAAGGTAGCGGCGAGCATTGACCGTCCGGCGCTCCTCGGAGCAGATGTTTGGTTTTTGTGGCTGAAGTTGTAAAATGTTGCAGGAGGAGACGCTCGCTCTGAGGAAAGAGGGCATCGGCGTGGTGCTGGACTCCGAGCTGCCTCACCTCATCGGCATCGACGACGACCTCCTCAGCACCGGCATCATCCTCTACCATTTAAAGGTCAGCGCTCCCGGACTCACCTTTAGATTAGTGATCTCAGATTGGCTGTCAGGCTGCATCCACACACGGATACCTGCCACCCACTAACATCCAATCACAGTGCTTCGTGCATGGTCTGTTAGTACGATTAAACACACAGGAGCCGTATTATTGGTCAGATAATCTCATTAAAGTCCTCTAAACAGCTCAGGTGAGTTGTAAAGGTGTTATGAAGGAGTGAAGACCAAACGGTTTGTGTGTCACGCTGTAAACAGTCTGTGCGGCTGACTCACCGCTGCCCCCGCTGGACGTCAGGGGTGGGTGGAGTGACTGCATGTCTCTGTCTCGTTTCTGCAGGAGGGGCGGACCTACGTGGGCAGAGAGGACGCGTCCACAGAGCAGGACATCAGTGAGTCATAACTGTAATGATGATGAGTGCAGAGGCTGATGGCGTTGCTGACGGTGATCTCGTTCCTCCTGCAGTCCTGCACGGTCTGGACCTGGAGAGCGAGCACTGCATGTTTGAGAACCAGAACGGGACGGTGACTCTGGTGCCGCTCGCCGGAGCTCAGTGTTCGGTCAACGGAGTCCAGGTGACGGAGCCGTCGCAGCTCAACCAGGGTGAGGCCCGTCTCCTGCTTCCAGCTTTCCTCGGTCCCTCAGCTGGTCGCCTGTAGCGTGTTGCTCTGTCACAGATTTTAAGGGGCTGAAGGTAATGGAGGGCGTTGCCACAGTAACGTGATGCTTCAGCACGTGTTCGCTGTGCACAGACAGGCCAGTGTTAGGACACCTGGATCTCCATCCAGAGGCGACACACCTTTACCTGAGAGATGTTCTCTGTTCTGTCGCTCTGATTTGAATCGTCCATTTCTGCGGTTTGGGGTTTTGTCTTCCAGGCGCCGTCATTCTGCTCGGCAGGACCAACATGTTTCGCTTCAACCATCCGAAGGAGGCAGCCAAGCTGCGGGAGAAACGAAAGGTGAGGGCGTGGCCTCAGTTTAGGTGTTGAAAGGTGTTTGAAGGTCTTTGGTGAACCTCACGAGGACGCCGTCTGCCTGTTTCAGAGTGGCCTTCTCCCCACGTTCAGCCTCTCCATGACCGATCTGTCCAAGTCCTGCGAGAACCTCTCCACTGTGATGCTCTACAACCCCGGGTGACTACACACACACACACACACACAGAGGGGGGTGAACCTCAGCTTGAACTTCTCGGCTCCATCAGGAGCTTCATGCAGTGGCTGCTGATGGAGCTCCTCTGTCATCAAACCGGTAAAACGATGATGTCACATACCAGCTGACCTTTAACCTGTCGGCTCGGAGAGCACAGGCTGTGATTTCTGATTGTGCGACTCTGCAAACAGAGCAGTGACTGCATCATGCGCACCTCCTCGCTCTGTCCTCCACACTCAGTGGGAGTCCGTGTGAAGCAGACGGCCGCGCCTCCTCCTGATGGAGGAGCAGCCTCAGCCTTACATCACCAAAATAATCCATCATTATTTCAGTCCATGAACTTAAGTAAAATAATGACACCATCAGGAAGCTGCTCTGCATGAAGCTTCGACCCGTTTCTCCATTATTCAGTCAAACTTCCAGTTTCCAGATCTCTCGCTGCCATCACCACTCGGGCGCTGCACCCACGCTGCCATGTCCGAGCGTCAGGGGAAGTTTCTGAGTTGCTTTTAGACACGAGCCGATGCACGGCGCAGACTTCAAACTGCGTGAGAGCGCTCAGACGACCGCACGAGGTTTGATGAGTCAGCAGGTCATCGGCTGCTCCAGCAGCGAGTTCAGAGCTGCAGATTAGCGCGGCGTGCTTCACGTCGTCTTATTTTACTCATGTCTTATGATGATTAGAGTAATCAAACATTCAGGATCAGCCGTCGTCTGAAGCAAGCTCAGCTCGGTCGGCCACACCTCTCAGAGTCTCCGAGCGTCTCTAATGCAGAGACGTCCGCTGAGCTCGCCGCCCTCGACTGACATCCTCGCTCCGAGATCTGTTTCCTGTGCAGAGGTCTGATCCTTAACCCTGCGACGCGCCGCAGACACCGACCAATCGTTCTTCTCGTTGCTGTGAATAATGGCTGAATATCGACACCCCGCTCTGTACAGTTTGTTACAGTCATTTTATATTTTAAGCAGCTCCAGCGGTTCCAGGAGGGAACGCCCGTTATTTCTAAGTAGTCTGAAGACGTCTCAGACGAAGTCACCTGACACACCTGAGGAGTAGCTAAAGGAGGGCAGGGCGTTTCCTGTCGTGCTGTGATTGAAGGATGTAACTGTGTCCCTGTCCCGTTGACAGTCTCTTCACTGAGAAGGGCCCCGTCTTCCTCAGGTAGACTCAGCCGTGCACTTCCTGTCTAACTGTCCCGTTTTGACCCAAAGACGTGTGTCGACTGGTCCCGTGCCTCCTCACCTCCACCCTCACTGTCTGCTTCATCCATGCTGTTTATTTGCTCACCAGCTTCCTGCTTCTGTGCCGCTGTGAGGTTAGACGTGTCGCTGCCTGCCATCTCATCCCAAGCTGTTTGTCTGACGTGCTGCCGCCGCTCGCTCCGCTCGTCTGTGTGTGTTTGTGCGTTTTGGGCGCTCCGAGGAAGCTGACGGAGGTGTGTTGTTTCCTAGGTTGGAGTTTGAGCGACAGCAGCGAGAAGAGCTGGAGAAGCTGGAGATGAAGAGGTACGTGTCCGTCCACCTGAAGACCAGCTCTCTGATTGGTGGAGCTCGGGCGGCTCAGGTGACGTTTGCTTTGTTTTGTTCCCGCAGGAGGCTGATCAAAGAGATGGAGGCCAAGCAGCAGAGCGAGAAGGCGGAGCTGGAGCGCCTCCAACAGGAGGTGGAGAGTCAGCGCAAGGAGTCCGAGGAGGTGCAGCAGCGGATCCTCCGCCAGGAGGAGAGCCTCCACCGCCGCAGCCAGGACATCGAGAGCCGGCTGCGAGACTTCCTGGCTGAGAAGGAGCGCTTCGAGGAGGAGAGGCGCTCCGAGATCAATGAGGTGGATCTCCAGCGGAGGCGACGGCGGAAGGAGCCGCAGGAGCGTGAGGCAGACCGTGCGGAGGAGCGAGACGAGCAGCAGCGGAGGCACCAGGAGGCGGCAGAGCAGACGGAGATCTACCGCGAGCTGGAGCGGCTGAAGAGGGAGCGCGAGGAGCAGCGGGTGCGTCTGGAGACGGAGCGGCGGCGGCTGGAGGAGCAGGAGCGCGAGCAGCTGAGTCTGGTGGGGCGGCTGGAGGAGCAGCTGAGGGAGAAACACGAAGCCGCCACCGCCCTGCTGACCCGGGAGGACGCCCGCCGCCTGGAGGAGGAGCAGCAGGCGCTGGCAGAGATCAGAGAAGCCCTCCTCCGCGCCAAAGAGGCCGCTGAGCGGCCGGACGTGGAGGATGCTGGCGAGGAGGCGCGGGCCGCCCAGAGCCGCTACGCCGACTTCAAGGCAGCTCAGGTGAAGGAGCTGGACCTGCTGGAGGAGGGGCTGCGGCAGCAGAGGGAGCGTCTGGAGAAGGAGGTTGCCGCCGAGCGCGGCGCCCTGCTGCTCCTCACCCACGGCCTGAGAGAGCGCCAGCAGCACCTGAAGGAGACGCAGGAGAAGGGAGCGCAGGACGCCACCGCTGTCTGCCACGAGGAGCAGCTGCTCCGACAGGCGGAGCACAGGCTGCAACTGAAGGAGCGACAGCTCGCCAACCTCGCCAACGGCCTCCTCCCCGCCCTCGCCGAGGAGAAGCAGAGAGCCTCGGAGCTGCTGGAGCGCAGCGGCGGCGGCAATGGGAACTGCGACCGGCCTCCGGGGCTCGACAACACGCTGTTCCAGGTGGAGAAGGAGCTGGAGGACAAAGAGGAGAAGCTGAGCCTTCATTGGCACAGCGCCCGGCAGCTCCAGCAGCTCCAGGAGACCTACGAGTTCACGGCCAATGTGGCGCGGCAGGAGGAGAAGGTGAGGAGGAAGGAGAAGGAGATCCTGGAGTCAAAGGAGAAGCAGCAGAGGGAGGCGATGGAGCAGGCCGTGGCCCGGCTGGAGAGGAGGCACTCCGCCCTGAGACGAAACGTCTCCCTCGAGCCCGACTCCGAGGAGCAGAGGAGCAAGAGCTCCGTCGCCAGGACCCCGAGGACGGGGGCGGAGCTGGACCAGCAGAGGTTTCTATGGAAACGGATTCCGAAAGGAACCGGTTTAATCCGGCAGTTGCGCATTTTATTTATTTTTGCTGGGGCTTTTATTTTGAAGGCTCACTGTGTGTTTCGTGTCCAGAGTGCAGCGCGAGATCCAGAAGCTGCGGCAGCGGATCAGCGAGGGCGACGACACCAGCCGGACACACTCCATCAGCAGCGACGAGCGTGCGGGTCACGGCGGCTCACCCGCCAGTCACATCCAGGGTCTGAGCACGCTGCTGCCCATGTCCGACGACAGGTACGCCACACCCAGCCCCGCCTCACTCTGCAGGGACCGCCTCCCCGTGTTCACTGTGTGTGTGTGTGTGTGTGTGCGCCCTGCAGGATAAACGCCTACATCGAAGAGGAAGTCCAGCGGCGGCTACGCAAGATGAACCTCCTGAACGGCAGCAGCATGGATCTGTCTCTGTCCACAGAATCACTGCGAGTAAGAGCCGCACCACACTCTTCATCACGGCCCACATTTAACCTGCCGAGTCATCTCAGTCCGAGAACGGCGGTCGACACGTCCTCTGATCGGGTTGTTGGCACAAATCTGATCCAGTTCAATTTTATTTATACAACAGTCACCTCGAGGCGCTTCATCCCCACCGCTGACACTCGTTTTCAGAGTAACCACTGACCTTCAGGCTGATTCATTCAGCTTTTACTCTGAAATTCTGATTGGCAGTGTTATTGATTAATTGTCAGGTTGATCAGAATTCAGCTTTAAAAAGGCTGAAAACTTAAAGGTTTTTAGTCCAGTGGCTTTATTGTCATTCCAACCATGTGCAGTGACACAGCACAGTGAGGCGAGACCGCGATGCAGTCGTGTAGTAGAACAACAACAATGACTGTGTGTGTGTGTGTCTCCAGGAGTGTGACGGCCTCGGTCTCTACAGTGCTCTTCAGCATGTGCTTTCTGTCGTGTGATTAAATATTGACGGATTATGTTGCTGCAGATTTTTTAGTGTTTGCTTCATGTTGTCGTCTCCAGTAAAGATCGGATGAATAAATCCAGGTTTTCTCTGTAGAACTGATGTTTAGCTCTTTAACCCTGCAGGAGGAGGAGGAGGAGGTTAGCGACTGTAGCTCTGTTAGATTGACAGATGAGGTAAGACCAGGATCCTCCAGCCTTCCTTCCCACCATCAGACTTTTCCTGCTCTCTAATCTGCACGAGTCCCCAGATGTGCTTTGATTTCCTCTCTCCCTGGGTTTCATTTATCCTGGGTTTATTTAATCGGTCTCCCTTTTTCCTGTCATCATAAATAATGACTATGAACGAACTTGCTTTTTACTTTGTCCACATTATGTTTGGAGACACTGAAGTTTATTTTCATTGTTTTCAGGAGGATGAAAAGCTCCCAAACATTAATCCGAGGAAGCTCAAGTATCAGGTAAGACCAGGGTTGAATCCTGCCGCGTTATTAAGGCGCGGTTCTTTATCTCTGCATCGTGTTCCAGATGTGCCTCATGCATGCCCTTAATTAAATCAGACTATCCTAACATGATAAATATGCTTTTAATTTGAAAGGAGACAGAGAATGGGCTTTCTCTTTAAATGTTCAATGACAAGCACAGAAGCTCCGAATGTTCCAGCTGCAGCGTTTAACCCCGAGGTTCAGCCGAGGGTTCGAGGGATTAGCTCTTATCTTTTTTAAACCCTGTCGTCAATCAGCTTGGCTTAGTGAAATATAGAAGATCACACGGTGTCGCCAATACTGGGCGTGTCCTCAGAGGTCGGTGTTCCCTGGAAGAATGATCCTTTCACTTTAACTCGAAGCAGGCTTCATGTCAATACAGTTTACCCTCCAAGACACTTCCATTCATACTCACTATAAAAGATGGACAGAGACCACCTCGGTTAGTTTCTAACATTTTTTTTAATGAATTAATGAACGTATTTATTTTTGAGCCTCAGACGGAGCATTCTTGCTGTTTCCATCTCCGTCTTTTGAAACCAGATGTGATGACTGAGCTCGTAGGTTCACAGCTGTCACAGTTTAGACCCGCCCTGAATCAGCCCTGACTGATTCTCAGCGTCTAAAACGAACCTCGTGTTTTATCCAAAAGGACCTGAAACCAGAAACTGAGATGATAAAACCATACAAGTGTAGGAGAAAATTCCAGCTAGACGAGTCGCCCCCTGCTGGCCGCTTTAGCTTTGGCTCATGTGTCAGCTAGCGTTGCTGGCTAAACGGTTTTTTAGAAGACTGCGTTGTGCATGTAATCCTACAGTAGGAGTTGGTACCAGTTAAACCAGTTTCAGCTTAAACATCATAGGGAAACCCTGCAGCTGGTTTATCTTTTGTATTTTTGGAAGACCCAGAAACGGAAAGCTCACTCTCTGCTTTATGATGGTGGTCAACCAAAGCATGGGAAGCAGAAATGATCAGAGTATCCAAACGTCTTTCCTTTCAAACTGTGCAAACTTGGGTAAAACAGTATTTGCAGATGATTTTAGTCAAAGCTGAGATGAGCTGACGACCTTTGCCCCTGGAAGTGAACTGTTTGCAAATGCTTTTCTACCTGTGTTTGAGTTTCAAAGCTTTCAGAAAGAAGTTTTTGTGCACTTGTCAATTTAATTTGCATGACAAACCTTCACCTTATTGATTTAAATCACTTACATCCCACCTGTGCACCTGGTGATTGGAGGAACTGTAATTCTCAGTGGGGTAGGTTATGAACTTCAGCATAATTCCTAGAGCCTCCACTTTAGTCACGGACTCCACTCCCCCCCTTGTGCACACAGAGAGCCAGAGGGTCTAGCTTCCAGCATTCCCTGGAGTTTGAGGCAGTCTGTCCTAATGTCCACAAAAACATGTCAGAGGAACCAGAACGTGGTCTCGTACAGATTCAAAGAGAAGATACGCAAAAATCTACAGAGGAAGTCTTCATTGAAAAACTGGAAGTTCCTAAAAACAATGAGCTCAGCAAAGGAGAAGTGGGCCGAGCAGTTTGTGACCTCAACTGTTTGAACTCTGAACACAAAATTGAGCAAGAAGTGCACCCAGACCAGCACAGCAACAAATCTGATGGAAGTGATTCCGCCTGCTGTGTTGAAGATGATCGTGGTAGAAAGCAGGAGGTTCACGATGGACGCTCGTATTCTAACTCGGAGGAAAAGGTTGAATCCCAAACATGTGATTCAGGAAGAGCAGAAGAGACGAAACCTCCAACTGATCATTCCTCAAAGTCATGCAGCTTTAACAGTGGTTACATCAGTTCAATGATTCAGTGGTTACAAGTAAGTCAGCAGCAGATGATGGGATCCTTTATCGGTCAAACAAAACCAGAACTGGATGCAGAAGCAGAGAAAGTGACAGCCAATAAGAGATTTGTCTTCGGCTACTTTGCTGACAAACTGTCCGAGGTGTATAAAGATGCTGGTAGAAAGCTTCAGGGCACACGGGACATCATTCGAAACGTTCAAGCAGGCGACATGAAGGTTGTCCTCCCTCAGTACGTGAGCATGATATCCAAAGAGCTGCCGCTGATTCATCAAACACGGCTTCACCAAGAGCCAAATCCTTCAATCGCAGCCGAGCACAAAGGCACTTCGGTAGATCTGTCGAAGGATTGTGCGCTGAGGCTTCCACAGAATCGTGGAGCTCCGCCATTCCCGAACATCTCTGGTTGGCCTGAAGGATCCGTGTCCTCTTCGAGAGTTACCAGTCCAGAAGTGTTTCATCAGAGGCTGGTCGAGCTTCCGGCTGTTTTGTCTGAGCTACAGACATTTTCATCCCAGAGGATCCTGGAAAAGTTGGAATCTCTGGCTCCTCGGGAGAATTTTGGCAAGGTTTTGAGTCTGTTTTGGCTCAGAGCAGCTAACTGTAAGAAACCCATCCCAAAACCCGCCTGTCTACTTTTGTCAGAGACGGACTTAATCATTCTCTCAGCGAGGACAGATTCTACCAACATGTTGACTATTTTTCACCGCTTTAAACTCCAAGATATCCGGGAGGTCCAGATAAGTCTGGCAGGGCAGCACATCCGCCTAACAGGCTGCACCGAAGACACCATCCTAGCTATCTTCACGTACAGCAAAGAGCTTACTCAGGACTTCTGCAGGGCTCTACTGAGTGCTCTCTTTCCTGAGAAGATCCCTGAAGAGACTGAACGTCAGCCATTGCTCTCTGGCGACCTAATGGTAATCTCTCTGGATTGGACTTCAAGAGTTCCTGACGTCATCCTTGACAGCGGGCTTCACATCACTTCCAGATTTAAGCGCGTCCTCGCCGACTTGCTCTACATCATCCACGGGAACATGGATGGTCCCGGCAAACCTTCACTTGCTAATGTCTGTCCCCTGCTCTACACCAGCGTCAAAGTCAAGAACTCTACCTGTGTGCACCGGGACACCATCTCCCAGTTCCTCCTGACGGACACCCACGTAGCTCTTCTCCGAGAGGATGGCGTCTTTCATCCAGTGCCGCGGGGATCCAGTCTGGTCCCCGCCCACCCACAGTTTCAAGGAGTCAAACTCCGCAAGCGTTCTGACATCAGGTGCCTGCTCATGAAGAAGACCGACACCTGCGTGGTGGTAGACTTTGTTTTTATGAAGCCCAAACCGCAAACCGTGAAGAGAGAGGTGCAGTTCAGACGTGGCTCGGCTGACCTTCCTTCTGATCGAGGTCCATGTGAATCCTGGAAATTATGTTTTGGCTGCTCCTCAGAAGCTCAGACTCTGATTAATCACCTGTGCACCTGAAGCCCAGCATTACCTGAACACCTGAACACAGTGTGCCTATCTTGTTTGTCCACAGACACCTTATTTATTTTAAGATGTTACATAAATTCTAATTAATAAATTGGACCTTGGCGTCATCTTGAAGCATTTTTCTAATTTTTTTTAAATAAAATTGTAAACTTTTTAACTTTTGATGTTACAGAAATGTAGCTGTTTATGTAATCGTCGAAATGATTTGTTTGTGATCAGTGTGCATGCACCATGTGGACTGTAGAGGAGTGGCTTCCATGTTCATATTACTTCATGTGTAATTTCTTTGCAGAGACATGATGTTGGGATGCTGACAGAGTAATAAAGTTTTTGGTTTGATTTCTGATTTGTTTGGAGGTTTTTGGCTTTTTTTGTAAATGAACAATTTCCTGATTGTAATTTTCCGAGTCAGCCTTTTACCCTCCACTTCTTTTTTCCCTCTCTTTTTCAACGACTTCCTGTCCAGCACTTGGTGTCTCGTCCTCCTGGGACGAGCTGTGGCGGCCTCCAGGAACCTGTTAAAATTAGCATTCCTCGTTACGTTCTCCGCGGGCAGGGGAAGGACGAGCACTTTGAGTTTGAGGTGAAGGTGAGTCCAATCACAGATTCTATCTAAATGCATGTTAAAACTGAGATTTCATGCTTGCGTCTGCACTGCTTGTGCATTTTATTAGGTACACATGTACAGTGTCAGGTTCATGGTTTGGCTGCTTAAACCCTGAAGCTGATTTCATCAGCTGTGACGACCTGTAACCCTCACTGTGTTTATGAAGCAGGTCAGAACGTTTGTTGTTAAGAGTTCGTAGAACATCTTTCAGAAACCAGGGCAGGTGTGTTCTGGTGAATCGGCGTTAGGGTTGGGGCTCACAGGGTGAACCCGGGCGACGGTCATGAGAAACTAAATGCTAAATTGACGGGTTCAGTGACGCACTCAAGGCGCTTTGTATCATTTGCCTCAGTCGCACATGCACTTTGTTTTTGCCTTCTGTCTAACATTCACAGGAGGGCTCACATCTTCAAACCAACAAGTCTGAAGTCCAGATGTGGATAATGTGTCTCTGTTTGCTACCAAAACAAACACACAAACAAAGTGACGCCGAAGACGCTGCCAAAGTCCACAATTTTCATTTCTTACTTTTAGTTTCTTTCTGAAATTTGAACTTTTGAAGAATTTGAGTTACATCTTTGACTTGAACGCGTCACTCTGAGCGTGTTCTTTGAATTACTGCGGTTGGCAACGATGCACGGGGGTGAACCATTGCTCGCAGCAGGTTTGTTAATAACTACATTTCTGATTAAAAGCTCAGCTGTTTACATGAAACCGTCGTTTGATCGCAGTCTGCGCAGCGCCATCGCCACGGGCCAAAGTCGAGACGAGAGCCACCGCCGTGACTAAAGTTGCGTCCACGCTGGAAGCGATTCACTCCTTGCTTTTAGACGTTCCAGGGTCTGGTTGCCTTGGTAACCCTCTAACGTATTTACAGTGTCCTGCACTCTCATTGGTAGTTGCTTCAATCGCTCACCTCGAAGTTGAGCAGAGCTTCTCTCAGGTCACGCCTGCTTGGCTCTGTTGCTCGCCTTCACTTAAAGTGGCGAAATGGCATTGACTTCCTGCAGTCTCCGCTCGCCGCGTGGCTGTGAAGCAGGGTGGGACGCACTTTGTTTGCATCATCAGCCTGTTCCTGTGCGATCGGCGTCGTTAGCGTGTTTCTTAGATAAACAGGATGTGCAGCTAGTTTCAGAGCCCTGTGATGGACTGACGACCTGCCGTTGGGTTTCCCACCTATCGCCCAGTTGTCAGCGGAGTTGGTCTCCCAGCAGACCCAGAGCAGGTTAAGTGGCAGCTGCCATTGAAAGATGTTAAAGTGACGGGGTTCTCAGACGAACACTGGAAGGTTTACTTTCTGTAGAAATGTTCCCATGACAGACTCGTGCACGACTCCAACACATACAAGTCTCCTGCACTTTCTGACTCATGACCAATAAGTCAAGTAAACTGGTGGTTCATCTTCACTGGTATCCAGATGTGTCATTCTTGTAGAACAGGGATTAAACATCTGGCTGAGTAGATCAGCGAGCTCAGATTTGGTGTCTATCATCTCGATGTTCATGTGCTTCTCTTTGGTCAGATCACTGTGATGGACGAGACGTGGACGGTGTTCAGACGCTACAGCCGCTTCCGGGAAATGCACAAGAGCCTGAAGTTAAAATATCCAGAGGTGAGACACGTCATCAGCTTTTACAACAGTTTACAGATCAAAGCAGCAGAAATACGTTTCTGTGTTTGACTCGGAAGAATGACGAGAGACGCCCAGAACGTTACCTAGCTCACGGTTTGGGCTGCGAGTGCTGCGCTCAGACAAATCTAACTCCGAGTCGAAGCCCCAAAGCTTTCTCAAATCCTTTATCTCAGTTCAGCCTCTGTCTGCTTTAGCTCCACCCACTTCAAGCCAGCTCTCAGTGACATCATCCAGATCCCAGAGTAGAAAAAAACTGTGTTTCAAGCAGCCTGAGCTTAGTGCACGCTGAGTTCATCATCAGAAACTGTGACCACGGTTAATGAGAAGGGTGAAAACCTTCAGCTCTGCAGCGTAGCCCACAGGACACTGACGCTACATCAGTAGCAGAGGATGCATCTGGCTCGTAACTTAATACTGTAACGCAGATCAATAAAGTCTGAAAGTTGCAGGTTTGAGTCTTTGTGGTGAGGGACTCGTGCAGCAGCAGGAACACACCTGAAGGACCAAACGGTGCTCCACAGTCACCTGAACTCACCTGGTCTCAGTCCAGGTTCCTCTCAGCCTTACAGATTTGTCCGTCACAGAAACGTCCTGATGAAGAGGCTAGCTTATACTTTTATACTCCTGGCGCCAGGTGATCGTCTCTGAACTCTGTCTGTTTCAGCTCGCCGCTCTCGATTTCCCGCCAAAGAAGCTGTTTGGAAACCGGGACGAGCGAATGGTCGCCGAGCGGCGGAATCACCTGGAGGTACGTGGAGGAACATTTGGGGCTGATTAAGGAGATTTCTGGGAGAACAGCGTTACAGTAATCTGAACGAGAGGTGACCAGGACGTGTGTGCTTTAGTTTGAGCTGATTGGCTGTGGTCCGTGTGGGAGTGGCCTGTAGGCAGCATAGCATTAAAACCATAACGAGGGCAGGTATTCTCAGAGGACGGAGAGGGAGTCAAAGAGCACTGATGATGGTGAGGAGGATGATGAGGACGTCTGATAAGAGCCAGCTGCACTTAACCTGTGAGTGTTCTTAATGTTTTGGCTCACTAACACAGGCGACTTTCTTCTTCTGTGGTTCATTGCAGCGTTATCTGAGGAACTTGTTCCGGGTGATGCTGTCGTCCTCCAGCTCGCCCCTCCGAGCGGACGAAGACGGCCTTTTCCATCTGTCCAAACGAGACGTCTGCGACTTCTCCTCGTTCTTCAAGAAAGGCGTCTTCGAGTACAGTAGCCACGGCACCGGCTGACCGCCGCGCCGCATCAGAGGGCGGCGGAAACCTCTGACAAACCAAAACATAAACAGAACTGCTCGGTGCCTTTTTCCCGGCGCCTCAGCGGGTCAGGAGCAGAGAAAACGTGCAGGTCAGCTTTTCCTCTCCGGCTCCCTGCTGCCGTCAGACTCGACCAATCAGGTGCTGCTCAGCACGAGTGTTTGTCCAGAGGCAGGTGGGACTCTGCACGATCCGTGGTCTGTATGTAACGCGCTCAGTGGGTCTGAGCGTTTTTAGAATCACTTCATTAAACCTTCACTCGTTTCAGAAGAGCTGCTCCTCCTCTGTTTGTCACAGCGACGCTTTCTCTGGGTTTGCACTGCGATCATCAGGAGGTGGATCTCTGTATCGTTGAGCGCCGCGCTGTCACGACAGGTGATGGTCACACCTCAGTTAACAGCAGCCACACTGAACCTGGACAGTTACTGTGAGGCGTCTACATTATATATAATTCAATTCAGCTTTATTTACACAGCGCCAAATCACACAGTCGCCTCAACGTGCTTTATATTGTAAAGTAGACCCTACAATAATCCATACAGAGAAAAACCCAACAATCATATGACCCCCTATGAGCAAGCACTTTGGCGACAGTGGGAAGGAAAAACTCCCTTTTAACAGGAAGAAACCTCCGGCAGAACCAGGCTCAGGGAGGGGCGGGGCCATCTGCTGTGATTGGTTGAGGTGAGAGAAGGAAGACAGGATAAAGACATGCTGTGGAAGAGAGACAGAGATTAATAACAGATATGATTCAATGCAGAGAGGTCTGTTAACACATAGTGAGTGAAGAAGAAACACCCAGTGCATCATGGGAGTCCCCCAGCAGCCTACACCTATTGCAGCATAACTAAGGCTACGTTCACACTGCAGGCGAAAGCGCATCAAATCCGACTTTTTTGACCCTATGCGACTCATATCCGATCATGGTATGACAGTGTGCACAAATCCGATACT
Source organism: Pelmatolapia mariae (assembly GCF_036321145.2). Taxonomy (NCBI): domain Eukaryota; kingdom Metazoa; phylum Chordata; class Actinopteri; order Cichliformes; family Cichlidae; genus Pelmatolapia; species Pelmatolapia mariae. The sequence goes on from NC_086232.1 coordinate 44,000,615, forward strand.
TTCAAATCCGACCTGGGTCACTTTCGTATATGTTGGTACTGAATCCGATACATATCCGATGTTTTAGAAAGCGACTGCTGTTTGAATGCTTAGGTCACATTAAATCTGTCTTTTACGTCACTGACACGAGACAGACGCCAGTTATCAGCGCGGGAGAAGACATCGCGAACGCTTCCTGGCCATCCTGTGTAGATGTCAGTGAAACTGTTGGGAAGACAACGTTGGAGAAACGTGAACATTTTATTTGTACTGTATAATCTGCAGATTCTGACAGAAATCTGCAGATTATCCTTTGAAGCACCGCTCCTCTAAAACAGCAATAAGGATCATTATTAGGCCAAATGTAAATAACAAAATAACTTTATAACTAAAAGCAAAATTGGGAAACGAAAAGTCCGAAACAAGTCTTTATATTAAGGCCATCAGTCAAACAATACTGTTTGGTCTGGGTCTAAACAGAGCGCGTTGTGTGTGACGTCTTCTTTTGCGCATGCGGGCCGCTTTGAGCGTTCACACTAGAGCGCGTTTGCTGTCGCATTTTATTTGTAGTGTGAACAAGCAGACAAAAAAATCGGATTTGATCAAAAAATCGGAATTGAGCATTAAGACCTGCAGTGTGAACGTAGCCTTAAAGAGGATTCAGGGTCACCTGGTCCAGCCCTAACTATATGCTTTAGCAAAAAGGAAAGTTTGAAGCCTAATCTAAAAAGTAGAGATAGTGTCTGTCTCCTGAATCCAAACTGGAAGCTGGTTCCACAGAAGAGGGGCCTGAAAACTGAAGGCTCTGCCTCCCATTCTACTTTTAAATACTCTAGGAACAACAAGTAAGCCTGCAGTGTGAGAGCCAAGTGCTCTAATAGGGTGATATGGTACTACAAGGTCATTAAGATAAGATGGGGCCTGATTATTTAAGACCTTGTATGTGAGGAGCAGGATTTTGAATTCTGGATTTAACGGGAAGCCAATGAAGGGAAGCCAAAACAGGAGAAATCTGCTCTCTCTTTCTAGTCCCTGTCAGGACTCTTGCTGCAGCATTTTGGATTAACTGAAGACTTTTCAGGGAGTTTTTAGGACTTCCTGATAATAATGAATTACAGTAGTCCAGCCTGGAAGTAATAAATGCATGAACTAGTTTTTCAGCGTCACTCTGAGACAGGATATTTCTAACTTTAGAGATGTTGCACAAATGGAAGAAAGCAGTCTTACATATTTGTTTAATATGTGCGTTGAAGAACATGTCCTGGTCAAAAAAATAAATAAAAAATATAAAAACTACTTTTACAGAATCACTGGGAAAAACTTTAACTTCTGGGCTTAAAATAAGAAGTGAATCACACAGTTTTACAGCCTGATACACAAACTGGTTTCTCTCTGGACCGTTTCCTCCTCCATAACACCTGAGGATGTTTAAATTGTATTAAAGCTTAAAGTTTTAATGATTAGGGGCGTGGCCTCTGACTGACAGGTGGATGGTGACACAGGCAGCTGTAGCTGCTAACTTCACCTGAGCTGGACCTCTGGACGTGTTTCTGCTGTTGGGGTGTTTTTAGCTGCTGTGAGGTTACCGTAGTAACAGACCAATTAAGAAGGCGGAGCTCCAGGTTTGGTGCTCAGTGAAGCAAAAACATAAAACAGTGACGGCGGCGTTTCTAATAACTGACTTTTCTACATTGACCATGTATTTAAATAAAAGCTGACATGTGGATCCTGTTGTTTCTCTGTTCCTTGTTGTCGGTCTCGTGTTTCACAGCTGCACATTCATCACTTTCATGTTAAGCGTGCAGCGATCGTGCTCCGCCCTCATGCTCCGCCCTCGTGTCGGAGTGAATCCCTGCTGTTTGTCTTTAAGGGAAAAGAACCAAACATTTCAGTGCAGACCAATAAAAATTCAAAATCCAACCAAAAGAAGTTTTATTTTGTTTGTTTTGGTAGATCAGCAGTGAGGTCTGTAAACAATAACAGTAGAAAATCAGTCAAAATGATAAAGTTTCATTTTCTTTCCACATTATTGGAGAAACTTCGTGGAACGATTCAGAGTCCGTCACATCTTCAGGAGGAAATGCGTTTTATTTTGAAAGAGTTTAACTTCTTTTCAAATCCGAGTGGAGGCCGCTCCCTCCAGGATCTGCTGCGCAGGTTCAAGTCTTCAGCCCCTCCCTCTGCTCGTCGTACCCCTGCAGAAAAACGCTCAGTCAGTCACCACCTGAGCTGCTGACAGGTGAGCCGTGCACCGCCCACTACCGCTCACCTTACGCTGCTGAGCCAGGTCCTCCTTTAAGGCCGCGATGGTGTTGTGCTTCTGCTCCACGATGGCCTACAAAGGTCAGACATGTGAGTGCTCGGATCTAATTGGATGTGGAGACGTTTATCTGCACGTCTTCGTGTTAACGATTGGCCTCCTGTAAACGTGCGAGCGCCATCTTTACCTCCAGCCTGCTGGCGGCGCTGCCTGCTGCTGTCGGATCGGCGCTGGAGGCCGAGAGCGCGGCGCACAGCTGAGCCTCCTTCTTCTCCAAGGTTTCGGTGAGCGCTGCCAGCTTCCTCTCCAACATCATCGCCTTCAGCTCGCTCCTCTGCTGCACGTCCATGATGGCGTCCCTCTGCTTCTTCAGCAGCTCGTCGCGCTCCTGCTGCACCTGCGGGACGCCGACATGGTCACAACCGTCAACATCATGGATGGAGGCAGGAGAGGAGATGATGCGGGCGGGTTACCTTCTCAGAGGCCTGCAGCAGCAGATCGTGCTCCAGTGTCAGATCTCTCAGTTCCCTCTCCACGACCTTCATCTGAGCCCGGCTCTCCTGTCAGTGATGACATCATCAGTTACATACAGTGGTATGCAAAGGTTTGGGCACCTCTGATCATTTTCAGGATTTTTCTTCATGAATCATCTGTTGTTTGGATCAGCAATTTCATTTAAATATGTCACACAGCAGACGAACATGATGATGTTTGAGAGGTGAAATAAAGTTTACACAGCGTGAGTTAATCTGAGTTAGGCAGGTGCAGAAATTCAGGCACCTTTGTCGTTTTATTGATTCAATACCTTTCGCACTAATTATTGGAACAGAGTTTGTTTGGTGAGCTCAGTCACACTTGACCTACATGCAGGTGAATCCAACAGAACAGGTATTTAAGGTGGCCAATTGCAAGTTTTTCTCCTCTTTGCATCTTCTCAGTGGCAACATGGGAGCCTCAAACAACTGGAAACAGCCGTCAAATGAGCTGAAAACAAAGACTGTTCAACATCATGGTTTAGGGGAGGGATACAGAAGGCTATCTGAGAGATTTCAGCTGTCAGTTTCCACTGAGGAAACATCTTAGATAAGCCGAGGTGAAGGATGGTGAGAACAGTCAACCCACAGAGCAGCTCCAAAGACCTACAACACCATCTGGCTGCAGATGGTGTCACTGTGCACAAAGAGATGCTGTGTGGGAGAGTAATGCAGAAGAAGCCTGAGGTATGCTACAGTACGACTGGACACGCCAGCTGCAATTTGGAATAAACTGCTGTGGACTCATGAAACTAAAATTGAGCTTTCTGGACATAACAGGAGGTGGCGTGCATGGTGGAAACAGAACACAGCAGGCCAAGAGAAACACTACCCACAGTACAATTTGGTGGCGGTCCAATCATGCTGTGGGGCCATGGGCCCAGTGCCGGTACTGGGAATCTCATTAAAGTTGAGGGTCGCATGGATTCCAGTACCTTCAACCAGAATCCAGACTCTCATTGGAAGCTACAGGAAGCCTTTAGAGGCTGTTAATGCTGCAAAGGTCGGATCTACTAAATACTGATGACATTTTTCTGTTGGGCTGCCCAAATTTCTGCATCTGCCTAATTTAGATTAACTGTTGCACACTTTCTGTGACTCCTATAAACTTCATTTCACCTCTCAAACATCGTTCGTCTGCAGTGTGACATATTTAAATGAGACCGCTGATCCAAACAACCGATGATTTATGAAGAGACGCCTCCAGGTGCTTAAAGCTCCCGCTCAGCTTTCATGTTCCTGAGTCACCTGTTTGGTCATAAATCTGTTTTCTGTACTGGCTTAGTTTAATATTGATCTCATCTGCTTCTAGTTATTACATTTATGTTTATAATAATAATAATAACTATTATTATTATTATAATAGACTGATGTCGGTCGTCCGTATTAAATGTAAGTTGAAAGTGGGAGGAGCTAAAGCAGCTTGTTTCAGAGGATGAGATAAAGAAGGATTATTCTGAGCTGTGACTGGAAGCTGTGGTCACATGATCTCCATTAAAGACATAAACAAACTGATCAGAATTTATGTCACGTGTCTCCTGAATGATATCAGCCATGAGCAGAAATATTGTTTTGTTATCCAGGTTCTGCTCTGATAAGGGCGAGCTTCCCGGGCCTCTGGAACTACTTCCACCTGCAAACTCGTAGCTAAGCGACAGTTGGGCCACGAGGGGCGTGAGGTCACGACCATGTGACCTGATGGTGCTTTCTCCCAATGAGCCGCAATCTATAAAGTTATTAACAGGAAAAATGCTCTGCATCACCATTCTAGTAATGCTAGCAGCCTCAGGAGCAGGGGTGGGGCCTATCAACGCCACAGTGGGGGGAGGCGGAGCTTTTAGAAACGCACCAGCATCTGGGCCTTGCAGCGGTTGTGCTCCTCCAGCCGGCGGCGCAGCTCAGCCAGCTCCCGCTGGGCCTCCGGCAGAGCCTCCTTCAGGCTTCTGCTCTCCTCCTGAGCCTTGGAGAACTCTCGGGACACCCGAGCCTGCTGCGTCTGCGCCTCCGTGAGCTCCTCCTACCAAACACAGGAAACACAGCGTGAAGACAGACAACCACACCGCTGGCAGGTCTCAGCTTTATCGAGCAGTGAGCCCCAAACAAAAAGCAGCATTATGGGAAATGTAGGATCCAGAATTTAACAGCAAGTTTCCTTTCATTTCAGTTTCTGCAGCAAACACGTAAGAAGATATTTTACCTCATAAAGAACTTGCTCTAAAAAGACCTGATATATAACTCATATCCAGAGCAGGAAGTGAGTCACAATGAGACAGCTTGGACAGAAGTTTCAGATCTGTGAAGATGTTCTGGTCAAACATCTCAGAAACGAGTGAGCGGCCGTTCTCGAAGAGCTCTTCTTCGGTGCCCTAACCCTGCAGGCAGCTGTAAACTCTTTGAACTCTCATCAGACCAGCTGTCGCCAACTTTCAGTCCTGTTCTTGTGTAAAAATGCTATTTCATGTCCAACTGTGTTACCTTTGACCTTTTGAAGCTGGAGAAGGACTGCTCTTCAAACAAACACAAAGTCTGTGAAAATTAAAGTTTCTAAATATTATTTTATGTGTAAAAACCTTGAATCTGTGTCCCTGTGCTCCACCCACCGCACAGCCTTGAAGTCTCCGTCCCGGCTCACGGGTCTCACCTTGAGCGTCCTCTGGTCTGTCAGCAGTCTCTCCCGAGTGGACGTGAAATGCTCCTCAACTCTCCGCAGAGCTCGGTCGTGCTCCTCAATCAGAGCCGCCTCTCGACTCTTCATCCTCTCGTCGAGCTCGGCGACCGCCACCTGACGCTTCTTCTTCTCCTCCTGGATCATCATCTGCATCTTCTTATGATACTTCACCTCGATGTCTGCGCAGGGAGGGAAACAGCAGCAGAGGTTATGAAGGAAGATGAACGGAGAGGAAGGAGTGGGAAAAGAATAGGAAGGAAGTAGTACACGTGGAGGAAAGGAAAGGAAACGAGGAGATCAGTGTCCCAGGGCTGAAAGGTCACCTGATTGGCGCCGAGCTCACAGGTGTTCTTACCTCTGATCCTGTGCTCGTAGTGGTTGGTGAGCTCCATCAGCTCCGTCTGATGTTTCTGTCAAGGAGGAAGTGACATCACCGAGGTGTCCAGGTGTAAAAATCAAGTGTTAAATCGATTTACGGGCAGCGACTCACCAGCTGCAGCGCTTTGATGTGGCTCTCGATGTGGAACTTCTTCTCCGTGAGCTCCGCCTGCAGACCCTGAACGTTTCTGTGGAGCGCGATCTCAGACTGCACGTGCTTCTTCTCGACCAGCGAGGACGCAGAGACGGCCTCCATCTTCAGCTCAGTGATGCCATTGTGCTGCTCAGACAGGACGTGCTTCAGCTTCCGCTTATAGACCTGGACAGTGACCAAGGACGGGTCAGGACTAAAATTAGGTTGAGATAAAGTCAGGATTAGGGTACAGTAAACCTCCAGGATCGCGTGCGCAGCTCACTTCGATCTCGACTCGGTGGCGCTCCTCGGCCTCATCTCTCTCCCGGCTCCTGTTCCTCAGCTCGGCCTTCGTCTTGTCCAGGTTCCTCTTGGAGATCTCCCAGAAGGCCTGGATCTTGTCTCTCTCCAGCTGGAAGTAGCTCTTCTCCTCTTGCTCGCGGTCCAGCTCCTCCCGCAGGTGGATGATGTGGTCCTCCAGCTGGAGGTCAGACACAGGTCACTGAAACGTAACGCTTAAAACTGCAGTTTGCAGGAAATACACAGAGCCTCAAACTTCATCTGATTGTGGTGTTTCAGGTAAATGTATTTTCTCAGGCTGAGGTTACAGGTGTACCTAATGAAGTGGACAGTGTACTTGTTATTTTACGATCACAATCGGGCCTGTTACGTGTTGGACTGTGGGGCCGGGCCGGGCCGCGGACCCCCTGATGGACCCCCTCACACTGTGAGAGGCTAACGTTAGCACCGTTAGCAGCTCTGACCTGATCCTTGGACATGTCCTCCGTGGACAGACCGTCCACCACCGTGGAAGACTTCACATTCCCGCCCTTCTTCTTGCTTTTAGCCTTCGGCGGCTGAGGACAGAAGGGTAAGAGGCGCGTGACGTTCCGCTCATCGGGATAACAGTTACTGCCAGGCTAGGGCTAAGCTAACATGCTAACAACAACATGACTGAAACAAACACCGGTTAAAGTAAAACTTTACTCACCATCGTGACACACTGCGCAGACTCACAGCGCCCCGGAAACTTTAATTATACTGTCAGAAAACTGCGGCTGGAGTCAAACACGTTAGCTGTTAGCTATCTGAGCCTCAGCTCCACTATCAACAAAAGACGCTGTCATGGCAACGCAGGACCGTATCACGTGTGTGTGTGTGTGTGTGGGTATTAACATCTTCGTAGGGACCAAAGATTCGAGGTTTACTATACTCTTGGGGACCAACAGCCCCAATTTTGAAAGTCAAAATGTGGTTTTCGTGTCAGGGTTAGGCATTCATTTTAGATGGTTAGAGAAAGCTTTGTGTCAATTAGATGCCCCCACAAGACATGAATAACCCACGTGTGTGTGTGTGTGTTTTTTGTGCCTTGTACAATTTTCTCTTATAAATTATATTTAAAGTCTTAAACTGATGCTTTTTTTGTCCACAGCTGAACTGACGAGGCCGATGGTCATTGGGCCTCCGAGAGAAAATTCTAATTAGAGAACAAATTTTTATTTGAATCATTTGTAAGCAGAAAAAACTTGCGAGCTTTTAAAGCATGAATATTTCTTCCTGGTTTAGTTTATTATCAGCTGCGTGAACATGTTTGCAAACACTGGAATATGTTTATTTGCTTTCTGAAGAGCAGTGATTCTGAAATAAACTGACATCCTTTATTTAAAGATCACTTTTATAAATTCACACAATATTAAAAATCTGCACCTGCTGCTCCAGCCTGTTCGTCATATTTTAAGACGTTTCGTATATAAACTGATTCAGCAACGTGAAAATAATTAGACTGTATATAAAAGATGGAAGTGGCCTCTCCAGGACGTGTGGGAGGGGCTCCTGTGTTCTGATTGGATAGAAGTCGCTGAGGAAAGAGCTGATCTCAGTAAACTGCTTCCTGATTGGTTCATGGTCTCAGTCACAGCCTTCAGGTCTGACTGAATGAAAGTTCATTTTTGGAGGTGATGGTCCTTCGATAGTAAGGGAGGAGCAGGACGCGGGGGAGGAGTCTCAGTCAGACCCACCCCTCACCCACGATAATTGGTTTAAAGAAGTCAGGAGGAGCTCTGGCAGCTGCTTCCTATCTGCAGAGGATTCTGGGTAAGGTAATACACGCAGGTGTCGGAGGCGTGTCCTTCAGGTTGGGGCCTGCACAGGTTGCTGTACAGAGGAGCAGTCGGTGTTGTGGAGGTGTTTGACTGGTTGCTGACGTCGGAGCAGCAGTACGGGGTTTCCACCTCGGACTCAAGGGCTGGGCCGGGCTCCACGTCGGCGTGTCCGATCTCCTCATAAACCACCTCACTCAGCACCGCCCTCGTGTCCCTCGCTGCTTTCTCGGCTTTCCACAGTCTCAGAGTCAACATGGACAACAGCACCAGTGCAGCTCCTGCCAGCACGCCAACAGGAACTTTCCACAAGTCTGAGGGGGGCGCCGTGTCTGCACCTGCAGCCGTCACCTTCCGGTCAGGGTCGTCCTTTCTCCCCGTGACTGTTTGATCAACCACGCTGGGGTCTGTGGTCACGTTCAGATAGGCTGTCTTCCTCTCATTGCACAGATACATCGAAGTATCAGACTCTACAACATTCCTGATAAGCAGCTCGTTGTTGTTACGGGAACCGAAGCGCTCCGAACTGCTGCTCACGCGACCGTTACTGACGGTGAGAAGAGTCACCCGGGTGCCTCCTTTAGCTCGGCTCCAGGTTACATCTCCCTGAGCATGAGGACAGGTGAGCACAGCGTCCGTGTGCTGCTGTGTGCTGACTGTGGGGATTCCTGTCAAGTAAAAAGCAGAAATGATGATGTCACATGTCTGAATCTGTATCGGATGCTTCCTGATTCACGCCACGCTGACCGGCCTTCCTTCCCTCCAGTTATTTTCATCTTTTAAACATTTAAAGGACATTTCCCCTTTGTCTATCTTTAGTCTGCTGTTTCATGTTATGCTTTATTTAAATAAAAATCTTGGAGCATCTGTTGTTGAGATTCAGGAGCCTGAGGAACCAACAAACTGCTCTCTGACAGGAAGCAGCCTCCAGAGCGCCGTACGAACCTGATGGACGGCTCTGCGATGTGGTTTAAAATAAACATCTTTACTTTAAATATAAATATTTGCATTTTATTCATTTTGCTTCTGAAGGCGACAGACTTGAGTTTTCTGGACGTGTTGACCTGATAATAAAAATGATGAATGCTTGTTTGATTTGTCATTTAGTTCAGTCTCCATGACTCTGCTGTGACAGCTGCATTGTCAGTCATGCATGTCACGTATATATCAGGGGTATTAAAGGACCATTGGCAGACATCCTTTCAGCAGAGCTGATCGTAAAACCTACAACCTGAATTTATCTCATATAATAAGAAATGAAGTGTGTTTAGTTTGCTTTAATAGGTTTGTGTGAATTGTGCCAGTGAAGTGATCCACAGTCAGAGTCAGCAGGTATAAGCTGGCCTCTTTGATGATGTCATTATGGTTCTGGGGTTCAAACCAGCGTGAGCTGCAGCTCCTTCCAGGAGTGGAGGTGTCCCCAGCCTCCCAGTGCCTGTGGACATCGTTATGGTCATTATGGACAAACTGTGATTTGCATGTAAGTCCAGAAACAGAGCACCCCTCGAGTTCAGATCAGGCAGGCCCCTCCCAACTATGTCAATGCCCACCTGAGCGTTGAAGTCTCCCAGCAGAACGATGGAGTCCCACCCCACCAGGTGACTCTACGTAGGTAATCTGAACTGCATTTGGCATGAAGCAGTCAGGACCCTGACCCAGAGCTGCAGGGAAGCAACTCTCTCATGGACTGAGGGGATACAGGAACACCAGCCCCACGCCTCGTGCCCAGGGCGACTGCAGGAAATTGGTTCCATTGCCCGGCTGTATCTAGCTGCTATCTCTCAGCCACCTACAGTTGGGCCATGGGCGGAGCCCCACAGGAGGACTGACTCCATTGGCTCCTCTGCTCAGACTCCTGCCCTGCAACCTGAACCCGGTAAGCAGTGGAAAAATGAACGGCCGGAGTTATGTTTCTTTTCATTTTTCTTTTTTAAATTAAAACCACTTCATCAGCTGAAGCCTTTTAAACCTGCATTCTTAGCACTGCCAGCCGGGGGCGATAGATTCAAGTCTGTGAGAACAGGACAGCTCTGCTCTGCTGATGTCTGAGCTTAGTCAACACCTCCCCGATGAGTTTATGGTCTCAGCCGCTGCTTTCAGGTCTGTGTGAAGAAAACATGAAGTTTATTTCGGAAGTTTTGGTCCCGGCCGAGGGTTCGGGGCAGGGCTGTAAGTGTGGTTATGTATGTGTGCTTAGGCTCAGCGCTTGGTGCAGAGTCAGTTTCTCAGTCAGACTGACTCATGGTTAAAAACACAGCGAGCCCCACAGAGAGGAGACACATGAACGGCAAATAAAGTGAAACCTGCACGTGGATCAAACAGCTCCAGAAACAGCGTATATACTTTCATATTCATTCTCTTAACACTGACTCTAGCTTCTGTCCTTTTGTTCTGCTTCATATAATCATCATATAACAGCCTTTATCTTCCTTAGATAACCAGAGGAAACAGAGAGGAGTGTTACATTGTTGCAGCTGTAATCGTGATAAAATGCTGACGGAGGCGTTCTTACCTGCAGCGCTGTGACAGACGTGGACACACAGGAGAAGGCAGGCGTAGAGCAGCATCTCTGCAGACGTCTGAGCGACGGCAGCAGCGTTTCTATGAAAGAGGAACTTCTGAGTGAGGCTCGTGATGGGTGGGTACTTATGGCGCGGGCTGCGAACACTCGTTCCTAATTTGCTGACATCACACAGAGTGATTTTAAGAACAGAAATAATGTTTTTAAAACACTTATTTTAAAAAATCTTCTCTAGTCTAGTCTAGCCAAACCCATATTCAGGTATTAAAGTTCCTCATTTACATATTTTTATCATCTTAAGTTATTTCAAATGGGACCAGTTAAACAGCAGGTAGGCGGGACTCATCGCCCTGGCGCTCTCCACCCTGCAGCCGTGTCGCTGCAGCGACCCTCATGAACGCCGTTTTGGGATCAACCTGATCTGTCTGGTCTTGAGGTTCTTGATTTGCAGATACAGTCCTGATCAAAAGTTTCAGACCATTTGAAAAATGACAAAAATCATATTGTGGTTGGTTGGATCTTAACAGGGTTCCAGAGCCGATCCAGGCAGGATGGATCCTCTTTAAACTCTGAGCAGATCTTTCTCCATCTTCTGCTGGTCAGGTCTGTCAGTGTGAGCCTCAGCTTCCTGTTCTCACTGACAGGAGTGATACCAGTGCCACGTTCAGTCACTCTAACCACCTTTCTTCATCATTCTGATGCTCAGTTTGGACTTCAGCTGCTCGCCTTCACCACGTCTACACGTCTGCATGCACCGAGCTGCTGCTGTGTGTCTGATGTTTGAGTGAACATGACTTCGAGTGTTTCGATCCCACTTGAACCGTTTGGTTTCTCTCATGTTTCAGCCACGTGAACAGATGTGTCAGCTTTTATTTTTAGATTTCTAAAAGACAACTTCCTGTCAAAGACAAACTCTTACAACATCATATTTGTCTTCTGTACATCAGAGTTCATGTTTCTTGCCTCTAAAACATTTTATTTTCATTAAATATGGCGTCTACAGTCGGCTCCGAGGCTCTACGGTTGGTCCGTGCCGCTCGGTCGGCCGGTCTTTGATAAATCTCCAAACGACACGGTGGCCGAGCCTCGCTTCGCCGGTTTGGCCTGAAAGAGAAAAAACGCTGAAGTCATGGATCTAAAATCAGGTTTTTCTAAAACCAGAAGCTGTTTGTTAACAAACGGTGATTATTCTGCTACGCTCACGTCCTAAAGGTGGAGATTGCTCCACCGTGAACGCAGCAGAAACAGGCTGAAGCGCACGGAGCGATCAGGTGTTCTCACCTGAGACTCGTGAGGCTTCCAGCCAATCATGTAGAGGATCTCAAAGGTGGCGGGAATGGAGCCGTCCTCACTGCCGTACATCTCTGAAACATTTGAAAAACACAGTGACACATGAACCGCCGCGCTGTGACTAAAGCTTCAGCCTGACGCGTCACTGATGAGCAAACAACAGCCGGCCAGCAAAGAACACGAGTGGAAAGCAGAAGTGTCAGAAACACAGTAACACTCTGACTGGCTTTACTGTTTATTCAACTATTGTTCATTACAAGGACAATAACAGTTTGTTTGTTAGCAGAGACGCAGATTCAAACCCAGAACCTTCTTCAGTAGAACGCGTGCTGCACGTGCTCGTGAGAACAATGTCAACCTCATTCAAACTGAGGCCACACCTCCACCTCTGAGCTGATGACCCTCTGCTTACCTGTTACCTACACCGCTGCCTGTGCTCACTCTCAGAAGTGCTTTATCCCTTTAAACCCTCACCTAGCATCAGGTTAGGGTCTAAAGCAGAGGTGTCGGACTCCATCCTCGAGGGCCGGCATCCTGCAGGTTTTAGATCTCACCCTGGGTCAGCACACCTGAATCAAATAATTAGTTCATTAGCAGGCCTCTGGAGAACTTCAAGACATGTTGCGGAGGTCATTTATCCATTTAAATCAGCTGTGTTGGATGAAGGACACATCTAAACCTGCAGGACACCGGCCCTCGAGGCCTGGAGTTGGACACCCCTGGGTTAGAGTTCAAAGGGTTATACTCTGTGATCAGGTGTTCTTCATCCTCTGTTCCTCTTTTCAGCCCGACCACGTCTCCTCATCCCTCCGCTTTGTACTCGTGCACCTTTTCTGGCTTCCTGCTCAGACGAGGTGAACATGGAGCAGACTGCACCAAGCTGTTGCTTTAGACCGATTCCCTCGCGTGCACCGGGCGGTACGAACAAAATCGGCCAGTCCACACTAATACTCATCAGTGTATCACATGTCATTTAGCACCAATCAGACAGCAGCTCAGACTCACCTTTGTAAATCGCTGCTGCTGCTAAGATGGTGTCTCTGTGCAGCAGCGACTTCCTGTTCCACGCACAGTTACTCTCACCCATACCTGCACAGAGCACATCACAAACACTGCACTTTTAAACTTTGACCTTTAATCTAAAGTTTGTTTAAACTAACAGCCTCACGAATGACCTCAGATCCGAAACTGGTTCAGGAATCAAACCGCAGTGAGGTCATCAAACTGTTTTAGCTTAAACAGCGAATCCTGAAATGCGCTCTTATTCAGGAGGAGCCTCTGCAGCTCAGTTTGAAGCCTGTTTGCAGGTAAATGAAAGGAGGAATAAAAACAGCACGTTCACTCAGGGACTCGGTCACCTAAAGCTCTGTGCTGACGACTCTGAGCGTCGCTGTCATCTACATAATCAAACTGAAGTCGTTGAGGTGCAGATCCTCAGCGTGCAGTTCGCTTTCCTTTGCTTCCACGTGAAGAGGACGACTGTAGAGCCGTGTTTGAATGTTTCAGGAACGACATGATTCAAACGAACGGTTCCCAGCTCGTACCTTGTAAATCCGTCATGACTTCCATGATTCCTGGATAATGAACCTGAATGTCATCGATGTCCTGGAACAAAGAGGCGGAGGGGTCAGAGGTCACCGTGAGCTGATGTTAAACATTCTGTGTGTTCAACAAATGCAGCCATGCTGACTCACCACAGTGAGCATGTTGAAGCCAGCTTGGCCCAGCAGGTTTCCCAGGTCGGTGACGGCGGTGTAGGGGGAGATGTGGGGCGAGAACCCGCCCTCCCGCTCCGTCTCGGCCAGCTGCAGGGAACAGCGCAGCTCGTAGAGCGTCTCGCCGCCCACCATCGCTCCGATGAACACCCCGTCCGGCTTCAGCACCTGGTGAATCTGAGAGGACGGCGCACAGTAAAACGTTAACGGGCGAGCTGCAGTCAGGACCGTCGCTGATAATTATGGTATCGCGACAGGTTCATCTCACCTGTCTGAGAGCTCCAGGCAGGTCGTTGATCCAGTGCAGACTGAAAAACACAGACGTGACTTTCATGAAGCTCAGCTGCAGTTTTAATGAGCACACATGTTATTCATAACAAAACCTGGTCCTCTCAGTCTAGACAAACTTTATTTCATACATTTGATTTTTTTAACCTTAAAATCACTCGTTGCATTTCTGGACATAAAAATCTAACGACATGATTAACCTGCAACTTTTAGGTCATTATTATTTACGATGTCCTTCAGTTCTATTAGCAACGATTTAAAAATATATGATGAATTTAATCTTTTCAAACTGTGACTGAGATAATCAGCACAAATCACATGATTAATATATTTGACTTCATTTATATTAAACAGTGTAAAAAAAAACATAAACAGGAAGTTATTAAAAAGCTGTGAAAGGAAATGAAACAGGCACAGAGACTCAGAATGAGCAGGTAAGACGTTAGAACGAGGTTCAAACTGAAAACAACCACAAAGACACACAAATTATAAAAAAGACACAAAAAACAAGAAAACATGAACCTGACATAAAACACTACTGTAGGAAACCATTAAAAAAGCTCAGACGCCATCTCGTGGCTGAAGTTGGTACTGCAGCAAACAGTCGGTCACTCAAACCTTTTCTGTTAAATGAGCTGCAGTGAAACGAGCTGCACTGAAACGAGCAGCAGTGAAACGAGCTGCTGTGAAACGAGCAGCAATGAAACGAGCAGCACTGAAACGAGCAGCAATAAACGAGATGCAGTGAAACGAGCTGCACTGAAACGAGCTGCAGTGAAACGAGATGCAGTGAAACGAGATGCACTGAAACGAGCTGCAGCGAAACGAGCTGCAGCGAAACGAGCTGCAGTGAAACGAGCTGCACTGAAACGAGCTGCAGTGAAACGAGCTGCACTGAAACGAGATGCAGTGAAACGAGCTGCAGTGAAACGAGCTGCAGTGAAACGAGATGCAGTGAAACGAGCTGCACTGAAACGAGATGCAGTGAAACGAGCTGCACTGAAACGAGCTGCAGTGAAACGAGCAGCAGTGAAACGAGATGCAGTGAAACGAGCTGCACTGAAACGAGCTGCACTGAAACGAGATGCAGTGAAACGAGATGCAGTGAAACGAGCTGCACTGAAACGAGCAGCAGTGAAACGAGCTGCTGTGAAACGAGCAGCAGTGAAACGAGCTGCAGTGAAACGAGCTGCACTGAAACGAGCTGCAGTGAAACGAGCTGCAGTGAAACGAGCTGCACTGAAACGAGCTGCAGTGAAACGAGCAGCAGTGAAACGAGATGCAGTGAAACGAGCTGCACTGAAATGAGCTGCAGTGAAACGAGCTGCACTGAAACGAGCAGCAGTGAAACGAGCTGCTGTGAAACGAGCTGCTGTGAAACGAGCAGCAGTGAAACGAGCTGCAGTGAAACGAGCTGCTGTGAAACGAGCAGCAGTGAAACGAGCTGCAGTGAAATTAGCTGCTGTGAAACGAGCAGCAGTGAAACGAGCTGCAGTGAAACGAGCTCTGGTACTCACGCCAAGCTGCTCACTACCAGGTCGAAGGTGTTTTCTTTGAACGGCAGAAACTCCTCGTCAGCCAGGACGCAGTGAGTCGGGATCTCGCTCGGCCTCCTCCGTCTCTGATCAGAAAACAACATTCACATATGAAATTACAGCAGTCTGTTTCAAACTCCTGCCACCATCTTTGATATCTGAGTACGAGTCTAAGGACCCACCAGAGACTGATGGGAAACTTCTGTCAGGCAGAAACGCTCCACCACCTCCTGCAGGACACATCGTCAGCACAGAGGTCATCATAACAGCAGTGAAACTCGTGCAGCGCACACATACACAGGCAACAAACATCTGAGCTCATGATTAACGTTCTGCTCATCTCCCGCTCTCTGGTTTTATTCTTTGACTCTGAGAGCAGCTTTGCATGATTCACAGCTCAGAATAATCCGTCTTTTTCTGATTCTGTTTGAAATGTTTTAGCTCCTGTATCCACTTTGTGCTGATTGACCGACTCTGGGAAGCCTACAGAGGGGCAGCACCCAGAGCCGAAAGCTATACGTCTGTACCGGAGCTGTTATACATTCAGTTTTATTTCCGTTTTGAATTGTGTTCAGTTTTACTCTCAGTGTTTTTATTACTGTGGTGTCGTCTCTGCAGCTGTCAAAGCTGCTGACTCCGAGTCTCATATTCACCTAAAACCTCCTCAGACAGTCTGTGATCGCACAAATCCAAAACTATAAATAAGAGTTCCTCTATAACTTTATTTAATTTGGTTTCCCAAACTCACAAAATGATTTCAGGTTTTCTATTTGATTGTTTTGGTGAACTACAGTTTGTGGAGATGACCATATAAGGAGATCTAAATGACATCAGCTCGTTACCGAGGTAACAAAGACTCGTCTGAGGCCTTTTCTGCACACTGAGCTCGTGACTTTATGTTTATCGTGTTTAATATGAGCAACAGTGTGACGTCATAACAGAAACAGCAGCGCTTTAACTTGAGCTCATCAGTTCATCTCTGATCAGGAAATCCGATCCGTCTGTAGCTGCTGAATACATGTGATGATGTCACAGTGGTGACCTCAGACAATGGGTGTTGCGCACACAGACACATGCACACGCACACACACACTGTACTTTGCTTAAATGCTCTGCGATGTGACTTCTTCCTCCGCCGATGTCCAGCGCCAGAGGAAACGTCCTGAGGAGACAGGAAGACAAACGGTGACTTTTTTTTTTATCCTGTCTTCCTTCTCTCACCCCAACCAATCACAGCAGATGGCCCCGCCCCTCCCTGAGCCTGGTTCTGCCGGAGGTTTCTTCCTGTTAAAAGGGAGTTTTTTCTTCCCACTGTCGCCAAAGTGCTTGCTCATAGGGGGTCATATGATTGTTGGGTTTTTCTCTGCATGTATTATCGTAGGGTCTACCTTACAATATAAAGCGCCTTGAGGCGACTGCTGTTGTGATCGTTGCTATAGAAACAAAACTGCATTGGAGTAATCTGGCTGTGTGAACGTTTCCTGGTCTTTGACCTCCTCAGATGATTTCTATGACTTTTGAAGCAGACGTGTCTCTCTGTGGTTAAACTGTGTGAAACGTGGGTCCAGCTGCCTCGTCATGAACTCACCGTGCGATGTCGTAAACCCGATCGGCCACTCGACTCCCGACCTGCAAACCAACAGCACAGGACGTCTGATCAGCGTGGCCGGGTCTGGTTGTTATAATGAAATCATTTCCCCCCCTTTAGACAAAACAACAGGAACAACGTGTGATTCATTCAGTGAGATCATCACTGATGGTGACGTCAAACCCAGCTGCAAATTCTGATCTCATTCTCTATGATCCAGATGTTTGACGAGGCTGAGGACCAGCTGAAGATGGACACGAGTCCATCAGAGGGACCGCTCAGGGTCAGAGAGGCTGACCTGGTCTGAGCGTGTGCAGAGGAGGGAGGGTGGAGGATGAAGATGGAGCTGCAGGCAGGAGGAGAGGAGGAAGAGGAGGACATTTTTGGTGTACGTCAGTCAGGACATCTCTAATTACCTGCATAACTACACGCGTGCAGGGCACACAGAAAACTCTGTTGATAAATTGTTATTTCATTTTCTGTGGAAAAACAAAATTGACCACGTCCTCAGATCTGTAGTTATGAACAATTGTAACAATGGTGGCTTAAATTTGATAGATTTCAGTTCCCTAAATGATGCTTTCAAAAAAGTGGATTAAAAGCATCCATCTGGACTTCCTCTCTCATCACGTCTTTTCACATTTGGGTGGCTGGGACTTACAAAAGTCAGAAAATCCCAATGAGACTCAAACTTTCATCAGCAGACTCTTTGATCTGTAAACATCACTGTTCTCCACAAAGATGTTATATTTGGAACATCTGTAACATTCTTTACAAGAATAAATCGCTCTTCTTTGAAAACTGGTTTAATGATGGTATTCTTCAATAACACTGGCTCTTCCTTCCAGGTGTAACATCCCGGTATCCCCACGCCTGTCCATGCTCCGCCCTGTCCTGACAGAGTCTCCTTCAGGTCAGATGTGTTTCTCCTCTTGTAGATTAGGTCTCTTATCTCTGTTCCTCCTTCCATTTCTTTCTGGACTCATGTTGTCGAGGACGCTGACTGGATAAAGGTTTGGTCTTTGCCACAAAAAATCCTCCTTACTAACAAAGTGAAGGAGATTTCATTTAAGCTCATTCATAGATTTGATCCTGTTAAAGCTTTACCACATTTACCTTTACTCAGGTTTTATGAAACATATCGTTAGTTTCATCTCTGACAGCATCTGATCAGAATTTGTACTTTTGTACCAAAACCTGTTATTTGGTTTTACTGACTTTAGTGAGAAAGACTCTCATGCTTTTCCCTCATCGATCAAACTCCACATCTGTAAATGTAAGCTCTCCACTCTCAGGACAGAAACACAACAGTTTGTTCCTGTCACAACAAGAAAGCTTTAAAAACATGAATATTTGTAATATTTTAATGTCCTTCTTTAATTATTCAGTGTGTCTGTGTCACTTTCCCCCGTTTAATCTGTATTTCTATCCTGTGTGTTTACTTATACACACTCTTCCACTGTGTTATAATTTTGAATACAGTTGCACAGCGTGTTCTCCGTGTGTTGTGTTTGTTGTTAAAGTTTCTGTTGAAATAAAGTTGGAGAAACAAAGACACAGAAAACCGGGCAGGTGTGTGGGTCGGGCTCACCTCCTCCCTCAGGTAGTCGTACTGCTGGCTGTCCTGCAGCTGGGCGGCCCAGTCCTTCTGCCTCTGCTTCATCTCCCTGCTGAACACGTTCATGCGGCCTCCGCCCGACAGCCCGGAGCGCCCGGCCCCCGGTGGCCCGGTACCGTTGAGACCGGCCCCGGAGAGCCGGCTCCAGCTGCCCGCGGAGCTCGCAGGGCAGCCGAGCCGCAGGAGCCTCCGACACAGCCTGCCGCTCATCCCGCGGAACACACTCACAGACACCAACACGGAGACGTCCGATCCTCCACACCGGGTCACCTCCGAGGGGAGAGACCCAAAACCCGGACCGGCCTCAGCTGAGCTCACCGGAAACCCCGGAAACGGATCACAGCCTGAGAACGGAAGTAAAATTGAATAAAATAAAATTAAAATGACTTAAATGAAAACAAATAAATAAAATAATATATAAACAATACAGTGATAATTAAATTAATAAAATAATTTGCGTTTGTTGTTTGCTGCGTCACTCTCTGTGTTTAAACCGCGTTTCGCTCCTGTTTGTCCCACTTCGCTCGCCTTAGAGAAAGGGGCGGGGCGGAGCAGATGATGCTACAGCGTTGCATGCTGGGTAAACACGTGTGAGAGATCGCGGAGGAGCGGACGCTGTGTCGGTAAAGTTTCACCAGTTTCTGAGTTTAATTTAAAGCTCACGTTGTTTCAGGTGTTTCAAGCGTAGACGTGCTGTTTCCGGTCCTCTCAAGTGTTTCCTGTACTCTCCGCTATTTCCGGTGTCTCCAGGTTGTAAACATGAAAACAGAAAACCAGGCTGAGGTGCGCGGCACAAACTGAGCAATGATTTCAAACCTGCTCGTCTTTAAAACCTCCAAAAGTTTCAGAGGATGAAACAGACAAGAGCACAGAGAACGATTCAAAACCGTCAGATCGATAATAATAACGGTGAGATCGATAATAACCGTCTCGGCGCTGCAGTCTGAGCTCATCGCGGCTCAACGACACTGATACCTGTGAGGTCATCACCGGTTGCTGCGTCGGTTCGCACGTCTGTGATGACAGTGAGAAATAAAGGGCGTGTTTACGCGCGGCTGACCTCTCATGACCTCAGCTGGACCTCAGCTCCTGCCTCCTCGGACGATCACAGCCTGGAAGCCTGGAGCCTGTCCCAGCGCTCACACAGCGAGAGGCGGGTCCACCCGGGCAGGTCGCCGGTCTGTCAGCCACAGAGAAACACTCACACCTGAGGCAACACTAGAGTCACCTGTAAACGCAGCATGTAGGAGGAAGCTGGAGAACTCAGAGAGAACCCAGGCAGGAGCCGGGAGAACCAGCAGGTTCTAACCCAGAGCTGTGAGGCAGCCGTTCCGTCCACTGGACCGGCCTGCTGTACAGACTGTCTCCACACTGCTCCTGCACGGGGGGACAAACTGTGGTCGGCCTGGAGCTCGGAGGAGGCAGGAGCGAGTCTCCGTCCTTCAGGACCAGAAGATCCAGCGGAGGTCATGAAGAAGAAGGACCGGCGCTGTACACACTGACATCACAGAGTTCATGTTGTCATTGTTGTTGGCATTAAAATTATGTTTTAAAACGTGAGCATTTTTAGTTCTACGACCTCATAAGTCCTACACGAGCCGGTGATTGTAGTAATGAGGTTTACTGAATGACCCTGAATGCCACACTTGTGTCCATCACGAGGCTCGGGGTTGGGTTTGACGTCCGAGCAGAAACCAGCTCGGTGTGAAACGTGGTTTTTAACTGGTTTCTGTTCTGCAGGTGACGCTGGGATTTTACCGCCATGTCGTCCGAAAAACGCCCAGACGGGGACGAGCGCTTCCTCCGGGTCCAGAAGGACCCGCGGTTCTGGGAGATGCCAGAGAGGGAGCGCAAAGTCAAGATCGACAAACGCTTTCAGTCCATGTTCCACGACGAGCGCTTCAAGGTCAAGTACATGGTGGACAAGCGAGGGCG
Organism: Pelmatolapia mariae; assembly: GCF_036321145.2. NCBI lineage: Eukaryota > Metazoa > Chordata > Actinopteri > Cichliformes > Cichlidae > Pelmatolapia > Pelmatolapia mariae. The sequence continues at coordinate 44,021,155 of NC_086232.1, forward strand.
GCCCATCAACCACACCTCCGCTGAGGACCTGAAGCGCTTTTACAAACTGTCCGACTCGGAGGAGGAGGAAGCTGGCGAGGGCAAGAAAGCGGCAGAGGGGAAGAAGAAGAAGAAGGATGGCGGCGGCACCAAAGCAGAGCAGCCTAAAGCAGCAGCGAGTCTCTCTGAAGGTCAGGAGATGTTTTCATGTTAATGAACTTCAGGTAAAAACACTGAAACGGAGACAAGCCGTTACCATAGCAACACTGAGGCTGCTAACCCAACGCAGCGCTCTGTGTGGATGATTGGGGGTGTGTTCAGGTGACCTTTGACCCTGCTCAGGTAAGCGTGTCAGAAATGATTTGACCGTCTCTCTTCTGTTCGATGCTGATGCAGGTGATGAAGATGATGACGAGCAGCGGTCTGCAGAGGAGGATGAAGATGACCTAAGCGTCTCTGATGGCAGTGAGGAGGAGGAGGCGCAGAGCGACGAGGCGAGTGGATCTGATGAAGAGGAGTCGGGCCTGGATTCGGGGGACGACAGCGACAGCGGGCCGGATCTGGCCCGGGGGAAGGGCAACGTCGAGACGAGCTCGGACGAAGACGACGAGGATGACGTGGACGCCATCCTGAGGAAAGAGGAAGAGGAGCTCGAACACGACTGGGGGGAGCTGTGCAAAGACGCGCCGCGGAGCGACGAGGTGATGCTGCGTGCGGTAAAGGCTGAAGGTCAAAGGTTAGTCTGCGCCACCGGGAAACGTTGCTAACACGATCTCACCGTGTCAGGTGTCGGCGCGGCTTGCCGTCTGCAACATGGACTGGGACCGGCTGAAGGCCCGAGACCTGCTGGCTCTGCTCCAATCCTTCACGCCGAAAGGCGGCGCCGTGCTCTCTGTGAAGGTAAGGAGACCTGCGTGGGTTTGTCTGTGTGTGGGCGGAGCCAGGAAGTGCTGATGATCAGCACAGTGCATGCTGGGTTATGTTTGCAGATCTACCCGTCAGAGTTTGGGAAGGAGAGGCTGAAGGCGGAGGAGAGTCAGGGACCGATGGAGCTGAAGGCGCTGCCCGACGACTCGGAGGACGACACGGAGGAGGAGAGGTAATGATGATGTCACAGAGAGGCGGGATTTAGATGCAGTGTTCAGCCAGACTTTGTTAGTCGAGCAGCTTGTAGGAAGGTTTCTGTCACGAGGCTGCGTCGGCTCTCTGATGGTTCGGCACCGGCAGGACGTTTGTTGGCTTTTCAACAAAAAAGGTGGATTACATCAATATGCAGGCCACTTCATTAGGTACACCTTGCTGGTAATGGGGGGGACTCTTAATTCTTCATGCATCAGATTCAACATCTGCTGGAAACGTTCCTCAGAGATTTTGGTTCACGCTGAAGTGACATCATCATCGCACAGGTGCTGTAGTGAGTCTGCGGAAGCCATGAGTGCAGCGAACTCATCGTGGTGTTCTAGAAACCGTCTGAGATGACCTGAGCTTTGCTGGAGCAGCACGCCACACCATCACAGCAGCAGCGCCGTGGTCTTCTGCCGCTTCAAGCTTTAGATATGCTCTGCCCTCTGCTAGCAGGGGAGCCGCTGCTCGCTGCAGATGTTTGGAGGGAAAACAACCGTGACACTTTCATGGTCTCTGAAACCTCCTTTCTTCATCAGTCGGGTCCTCAGTTTAAACTTCAGCATGTCTGCAGCTGAGCTGCTGCCCTGTGATTGGCTGATCAGGTATTTGCATTAACAAGCAGATGCACAGGTGTACCTAATGAAGTGGCTGGAGAGTAACTGTAACCTTATTGCTTTGAAACAAGCTGCATTTGAACACCAGTGATTCTGTGTACGCTTAAAAACAGCTGTGGAGTATCAGGTGGGCGGGGCTCCCTGCTGACCTGTCAGACGGTCATGTGTGTTGTGTGCTCTCAGGGTTTACAGGGAGAAGCTGCGGGACTACCAGTTCAAGCGTCTGAAGTATTTCTACGCCGTGGCGGAGTGCGACTCGGCCGAGACGGCGGCGAAGATCTACGAGGAGTGCGACGGCTACGAGTACGAGAGCAGCTGCTCCGTCCTCGACCTGCGGTACGTCAGCAAACAGCATCGAAGCGACGCGCACACGTCAGGCTCACGTTAGCGAAAACTGATCCGAGCGCAGCGAGTGGACTTTAGCTGCGCTCGGACCTGCGTGTCACTGAGCAGCCTAACAACAAGTGATTCATGTGTTCCTGTTGATAAACTTCCAGCTTTCCCAGTTTCAGTTAATCCATAATGAAGGTTTTTAGATGTAGTCGTTCCTGAATCGGACGTCTGCAGGGAAGCCAGGAGACTCCGTGTTTTGGGATCCAGGATCTGAGTATTTACTTAATTCCCGGGTCCCCAGCTGAGCTTCGATCAATGAACTTTAGTCCAGTCAAAGGTCAGAGTGCACGCGCTGCAGGGTCACCATGATGACGCGCGTTAATCATCCAATAGTTACACAGATTTGTTCCAGCTTGTTAATAAAAGCCAAACGCGTCACGTTGTTCAACTTTAATGTTGATTATCGACTTTAGAAGGTCGTTAAAGGATCTCACGGCTCGTCTTCTTCTCCTTACGTGAGCAGCTTCGTTCCCGATGACGTGAAGTTTGACGAGGAGCCCAAAGACGCGGCGACGGACGTAAACCTGTCGGCCTACACACCCAAGCTCTTCACCTCGTCTGCGACCGCCACCTCGAAGGTAAGCGCTTCCCCGACACTCGCAGGTTCACCTGTGTGAATGAAGTTTGTTACTCAGAGCTGACGTCAGGGCAGGAGCTCAGATCCATGCAGCAGGCGGTGACGTGTTTGTGTCGACCCGATCAGGTGCAGCTGACGTGGGATGAAACCGATCACGAGCGCGTGACGGCCCTAAACAGGAAGCTCAACAAAGACGAGTTGCTGGACATGGACTTCAGAGCCTACCTGGCCTCCTCCAGCGAAGAGGAGGAGGAAGGTGGTGGTGACGGAGCCTTTGAAGAGGACGTGAAGACGGCGGCAGGTGAGAAACACGAGAACATGAAGGTTTTCTGACTGCTGAAATGTGAAAGCGGCGCCGAGCAGGTATGCTGTGTTTGTGTCGGACAGACGAGCGCGTCGTGGAGGCGGAGGAGAAGAAGAAGAAGAAGAGCGAGGAGCAGATCTCCAAGTACAGAGAGCTGCTGAAAGGCATCCAGGAGAAAGAGAAGAAGGTGCAGGAGGACAAAGACATGGAGATGGAGGTCACCTGGGTGCCAGGTACGAGCACGCAGCCTCACTTCCTGCTTTCTTAACATGAGGAGAGGTCGGGCCTGAAGGCGGGGCTTGTTTTAAAAGTGTTTTTCTCCACGCCGCAGGCCTGAAGGAGACGACGGAGCAGCTGGTGAAGAAGAAGCTGGAGGCCAAAGACGCGCTGACGCCCTGGGAGGAGTTCCTGCAGAAGAAGAGAGAGAAGAAGAAGCAGAAGAAGTGTGAGAGGAAACAGGTGAGGGCGTGGCCTGCAGACGCAAACGGCGTCTTTGTTAGATGGAACGTTCCAGCCTTTGTTAGTAGCAGCATTCTTACATCATCTCACTCGATGTCGGCCTTCAGTCCTGAATAAATCGATGAGTTTATGACGCTCTGCTGTGAGAGCTGCTGCTTTTACTTTGACATCTCGGATCAATTTCCTGAATCAGTTTTGGAAAACCGAACGTCCTGAATTATCCATCAGGAGTTCGCTGAGTGAGGCTAACACTGCAGGAACGCCAAATTATCTGTGATTAGCTGTAATTATAAACAAGCCCTGAGCTTCTGGTCCCGGTCCTGGTCCCGGATAATGCAGGTTATTGGAGCAGGAGCAGTTCAGACGCTGCTTGAATCTTCCTGCAGACAGGCCGGCTGAGAATTCCAGTTTGTTCTGGTTTCAGTACAACACGTGTTGCTTACATCATCCTGAGGCTGCAGCCTGATTGGCCACTGACGAACGCCTCTGAGCCTCTTTATGCTGAGCCTGAGACGTTTGTATTCACGCCGATCATATCCAAGTGTGATGATGTCACTGACCTGTCTGATGGTTTCTCTTCATCAGGGAGGCGAGGGAGCGCTCAGCGACGACGAGCTTCCTTCAGACGTTGACCTCAGCGACCCCTTCTTCTCCGAGGAGCTCGGTGCTGCAGGTGCGTGTGTGCATATGTGTTTGTGTGTGTGTGTGCATGTGTGCGTGCGTGTGTGTGTGTCCGTGTCCACCAACAGAGTTTCAGGGTCTCTGATTTTGTCTCTGCAGACATGAAGAAGAAACAGAAAGGGAAGAAAAAGAAGAAGCAGGAGGAAGAGCGACGGACAGCCGAGGAGGAGGAGGAGCTGCAGAAACAGAAGGTCAGAGGTCGCGCCTCGGCCGGGCTGGTTCTGGATCTGATCGTTTCGGCCCGTCCCACATAAACTGTGTGTGTGTTTCCAGGCTGAGATGGCTCTGCTGATGGACGACGACGACAAACACAAACACTTCAACTACGACAAGATCGTGGAGCAGCAGAACCTGAGCAAGAAGAAGAGGAAGAAGCTGCTGAAGAAAGGGGAGGAGCTGCCAGAGGACGACGACTTCCAGGTGAGCATACTCTCAACGGCTGCTGGCTGAAAACTGTAGAGAGGCGCCAGCTTAACCTTTGACCTCTGTGATTCTGTGGTTGCCTGAACTGAACAGGATTCAAATGAAAGTGAACAACGTGCTGATGTGAACACGCGAGGCCGGCGTGCTCTTATTTTAGGCAGAGAACAGCTGAACTCACATATGAGTTGATGAGATGCAGTGATGCAGGCTCACTGTTAGCCACAGTAGAAGAGAAGTTCAACAACATTCAGGCTCCCTGCTTTTACAGACAATAACAGCAGTGATAAATAAACGATTAACCTTAGTGATTAAGTTAGAGTGCAGTGATGGAGTTATTCTGCATGTAGCACTGGGTGGGTGGGTGGGGGTGATGGAGGTCACGCTCGGGGGAAACGGCTGCTCCTCAGTCTGTTTGTGCAGGATTGGTTGGTCTGCATCGTTTGGCTGATGGCAGCAGGTCACATGATGTGACCGCGGTGGGAAACGATGGCGCTGACCTTCAGACACGTCTGGACCAATCCAGGCTCAGGTGTACGTGAAACTCATCCTGATCTCTCCCTCTCTGCAGGTGGACGTTAAAGACCCTCGTTTCCAGGCCATGTTCACCTCCCATCTCTTCAACCTGGACCCCTCCCACCCCAGCTACAAGAAGACCAAAGCCACGCAGAGCATCGTAGCCGAGAAGCAGCGCCAGCGGGAGGAGGAGCAGCGGCGCCTGGAGGGTGCTCAGGAGGTCACGCCCACGCAGGCGGAGAGCGACGGGAAAAGTCGGGAAGCAGACTGTGACGCTCGGGTGACAACGAAGCAGATGGACCCGAGTCTGTCGCTGCTCGTCAGATCCATCAAAAGCAAAACGCAGCAGTTTCAGGCTCGCAAGAAGCAGAAGCTGGTGTAGCTCCAGACGTTAGCCACGTCCATCAGGTGCTGTGAACTGATCACGCAGGATCTACTTCCTGGACTGCCCTTGGGTTTTGTGTTAATATTTTTGTGTGCAGCAGGATCCTGACAGCAGGACGAACGTGGAAAAGTTTTATTATTGATGTTTCACAGAAATGAGATTAAAAGGATTAAAAACACAGTCATTCGTCTGGATCGCTCCTTCGCTATAATGCTGTAATATCGTTCTGTTCAGGCCGCGGGCAGCTGCAGCCGCCAGCGTCGCCATCCACCCGTCAGTCAAAGAGGCCACGCCTCTAATCAGCAAGCTTTAATGCAGCCTTCCATCCTGGCCGGGGGTTAATAATCAGGTTCCAGAAATCCGTCCAAAACCCATCAGTTCAAGCCGAGTTTTCCACGGAAAGGTGACGAGAACTCAGCCTCCCTCTAAAAATGCTGAACTTGGCATTTATGTGATATTCCTGCTGTTTGATTGGCTGAGAATCACCGACAGTGACATCATGTTAAACGACTGACAAAATCAGCCTTTTCTATAAACATCAGACAAGATAAGAGTTCAGATCAGCTGTAACTGCTGCACTGTGTGCTGTGCATTAGATGGAGTTGTGCAGAGATCCACCGGCAGGAAGGATTTTCTGTGTCGTTCAGTGGTGCATTATGGGTAATCTCAGCCTTTCAATGAACGTGCTCCTGTGACCCAAAACTGTAATATTACAGTAATAGAAATACCACACTGTCTGCTTAAGCGGAGGTTTGAAATGTTGCCAGGATTTCAGAGAACCATTAAAAACAATCAAAACTACAACATAAATCAAACAAATGAAGTATTTTCTCTGTCCTGTTATACATAATCCTCTAAATGTCTGCAGGACCTGAACAGTTAGAGCTGAAAGTCTGCACTCCCCAAATAAAACCCTATCCAAAAAAAACCAAGTGCTGATAAAAACATTTATCAGTACTTGCTCCTCTTAAACTGAATAAACAGCTGCGTCAGCTGTTGTCTGTGTGACGTCACAGAGCCGGCTGCCTGCAGGCGCTGGGAGTCGTCGACATGTGTCCAAATCCAGGTGCTGCATTTATTTATTTGTATTCTGTGTCATTTCTAACTTTTGACTGTCTGACAGACAAATATTAATATACAATGCCCACTGTGTGAAAGCTTTATTTTTGGGATATTGCCCTTAAATATAACTAAAGTAAAAAGATTTGATCCTCAGATACAATGAAAGACAAACAGATGCAGTAAATATTCTTTTATTGATGAGAAAACTGTGCAGTATAATTTATTTATGGTGAAGATATGAGAGCATTAAACAGGCTGATGTTTGGAGGCTCTAACAGGAGAGAGACGATACAGAAACATGACATCCTTATAAAATACTGACACACTTTATGAAGGGACAACTTTGTATTTAAATGAGCTGCATACTCTTCCCACTGAAACCAGCACAATCCCACTGTGATGAAAACAATATTTGAACTAAATATATTCTGGATAAATCAAAGCATTATCAAAGTTGTCCGTGGTTCCCTTATTTTTCCTTCTTTCCCTGTCAGATCCTGTCCTGCAGGATAAACAGCAGTGAGTGGTTCCCTGTGTGCAGCTGTTACAGTTTGTGTTGGAGATACTTCTGCAGATACAGGAAGCAAATATCGAGAAAGTGTTTTCAATGTTTTTAGCAGTCCCTCAACTGCAGAGAGCTGTCTGCTCTCCTCTGCATCTCTCAGCTGCTGCTGGCTCCTCTTCCTCCTCCTCTTCCTCACACACTGTCCTGGATCTGTCCTGGTGTCTCATCAGGGGTGGAGAGCCTCCGTCTCCTCTCACCTTCTCCGTCTCTTCTGACTCTGGACACCTGCAGAAGGAAATCAACCACGGCAGTTAGCAACAAAAGCAGCAGAAGTTTATCAAATAAACTTGCAGGATGAAAACACCGTTTTCTCTTAGAATCACAAAGACACACTTTATGCGTTTTAATGAGAGAAAGGAGAAACAGGACAGGATCCTGCAGAGTGTTGGTCTTTATAACAAAGGTGACAGACTCAGGTTGTTTGATATAAGCAGGACAAAAACCGCAGAGAAACAGGAGGAGGACTTCTCCATCTACTGTCTGTCTCATTATTAGTGCTTTGTACAGGATGAGAAGGACAAACTGCAGCACAGCATGCTTGAGTCTGCGTCCTCACCGCAGTTCGCGGGCCAGATATTTGCTCAACCGTCTGCTCGGTGTTTCCTGAACCGTTTAAGTACGTTTGGCTTCACACCGACAAACAGACGCAGCGTCGGCAGAAACCTGAACTAACTAACCGACCAAAGAGCCGCGTTAAACGGCGATATCACCAACGTCACGTAGCTTAGCCGAAGGTTCGCTAAATGTGACTTTTTAAGACTTTTCATTACGCTAACATTTGTTCCGCGGTATATTTGAAGTGAGATAAAAGCGCAGCGCTTACTTTGAAGACTTTATTTCTGGACCGCTTCACTTCGGCCGTCCGCCATTTTTCTTCAACCGTTGACTCGCAGTGAATCCAGGGATATGGTGAGCGCTCGGCTTCTATCCGTGTGCGCGTGCGTTCTTTGTGACGTCACTGGCAGATCAAAGGAATTCGCTTTTGCGTTGATCGTCACAGCCACATCAAAGGCAGGAAAGTCCTTAAATAGCGGCTCTCACACATAAACGTTACTGCTCATCTGTTTGCAAATGTCCAACAGTCGGCGTTCTCCAAAACAAGGAAATTATCCCGCGGTTCCCTCAAACCCAGAAAATCTAATGTGCGATACAAACATGTCAACGCGCAGCGAAAATCAAACTTCAGTCCTGGTCACACCAGACCAGATTATGCCACCAATCAACCGGTGCTTCGAAAGGCTCTCTGAAGTTCAGTGGAGCGTGATCGAAAATGGCACGTGCGACTCGGGCGTCCAGGCGGTGTTCGCTGATATGATTTCTGAAATCATTCAGGTCGCCTCTGCCACAATCCTTAAAATAATGCTTCCTGTTATTCAGGATAACATGACAAAGGAAGATCCGGAGGCTTTAGGTGCGGGGAAAATAAGCCCGTCCCTCGGAGACTCGATCTCAGCCGCCATCGCCAGCGCTCTTAACGTCCCGGAACAGCGACATGAGAGCGCTGACGAGCTGACACGGATGGTTGAGGAAGAGATCTCTGAAAAGGTCAGCTCAACAGTTGCCCTGATCGCAGAAAGCCCTGATTTGCCGCAAGACCCCGCCGTTTATGTTAGCGGCAAATGTGGTAATATTAAAAAGCTGCAGCGCATGGTTAGTCACACTGCCTCGTTCCTTAAAAGGCATGTACCACGTAAGCTGCGCTGCCGGTGCGGGTCTGATTCCGGTTCAGAAAGCACGGATTTAAAGATGTCAGTGCAATCAGCAATCACAGAGATTTCTGTGATTCTGTCATCAAGGAGCTCAGATGGAGAGATGACAGAAAAAGGTTCAGATGATGAGGAGAAAGAAACTGAGCTCCCAGACCAATCAGCTGTAACAGAACAAGGCGAAATAAAACCCACTGCAGAGAGCCACAGTATCCGAGCTCCAACCCCAGTAGAACAGGTTGCAGCTGACATTGTAAATGAGATACTTGGAAACATGGATTCAAGCAGTGAAGAGCTCTGTGACAGCTGTAGCTTACCCAAACCTGCCTTTAATGCAGGACTCATTATCAACAAGGTGAGAGACTTCTTTTCCAAATGTGTGCCGTCCTCTCACTCCGGGCTCAAAGCACGCAAACATCGCTTTGCCATGTTTGCGAAAAAACAATTTGAAAATATGAAAAACGAGCTGAGACAAGAAATAAAGACAAACAGGAAATTTTTGATTTGTCTAAAAAACGTTTGCAAGCACCCCAAGAGTGACACAGTGCCCTCCGATGAAAGCATAGCTGTCAGCCTCCCAGGGTCAGAGCCTCATAGTCCTCGTCCCCAGAGCGCAAATCAAGGCCCTTCCCGAAATATGCTTCTACGGTACATTCGTTTTTCTCCGGTCGACTTTGACGCCATTAGATCTCACGTTAATCGGTTGTTTGACAAATTAACTAAGCAAGAAGAGCTCTCCATTGAAAAAACCTTTGAGAACTTTAGAAATAGTGGGGCAACCCGAGACTTTACTGTGGAGTTAACGGCAAAAGTGTTTGATCTACTTATGACGGATCGAATGTATCAAATCCCCGAACCTCTAATGGGTAGATCCCTCTCAGACACCGTCATCTCCAGGACTCCACGACAAACACAAGGCTCAAAGCGTCCCTATTCTGCTGAAGTCCTCTATGTCCTCGTAGAAGACGCAGTAGAAAAGTTTCTACAGAAGCTGTTACTCTGGCTGGACAACGAAGACAAAGATCAGGTGATTCAAATGGACAAGGTGTCTGGGGCTGTGAATGACATCCAAAACGTTATAAAAAGAACACAGACCCCAAAGCAGGACACAAGCACAGATTCAGCGAGCAGTGGTGAGGAATCGGTACCATCACCTCTAACGCCAAAATCTGAGAGCGTTTCTCCAGAAAAATGCTCTCAGCCATCTGAAAAGTCAACCCCAAGGCCAAAATCTGGCGTTGCACCTGCAGAGCATCCAGAAAAATGCTCTCAGCCATCTGAAAAGTCAACCCCAAGGCCAAAATCTGGCGTTGCACCTGCAGAGCATCCAGAAAAATGCTCTCAGCCATCTGAAAAGTCAACCCCAAGGCCAAAATCTGGCGTTGCACCTGCAGAGCATCCAGAAAAATGCTCTCAGCCATCTGAAAAGTCAACCCCAAGGCCAAAATCTGGCGTTGCACCTGCAGAGCATCCAGAAAAATGCTCTCAGCCATCTGAAAAGTCAACCCCAAGGCCAAAATCTGGCGTTGCACCTGCAGAGCATCCAGAAAAATGCTCTCAGCCATCTGAAAAGTCAACCCCAAGGCCAAAATCTGGCGTTGCACCTGCAGAGCATCCAGAAAAATGCTCTCAGCCATCTGAAAAGTCACCCCCAAGGCCAAAATCTGGCGTTGCACCTGCAGAGCATCCAGAAAAATGCTCTCAGCCATCTGAAAAGTCAACCCCAAGGCCAAAATCTGGCGTTGCACCTGCAGAGCATCCAGAAAAATGCTCTGCAGGTGTTTCAGGCTCTCTCGTGGTTTCCTCTAAAATGTCAGAGAATGGTTCTGTGTCAGTGCCATCTTGCGAGGTTGAGAAAACATCCGATGACCTCGCCTTCTTCTTCTTTGCGAGAGTTGTTGCAAAATCTAAATCTAAGACCAAAGTGTCTGTGTCTCTGTCAGCAGAACTAGACATGGCCATCAAGCGTCTGAGAGATCTGATCAAGCCTGAACTCAGCAGCACAGAGTCCACCACGAGTCTCATGAATGACCAGAAACAGTTCATGAAGAAAATAGCCAAATCCCTCATCAAGGAGTTTGGCTCCCCAGAACGTGTCTTACATGCTGCGATGGAAAGTAATTCATCTTTTGATGAGGCTGTGATAAGGCATCTAAAAATCAGCCTCGGAGTCATCCCCAGTCCTCCAAAGAAATCCAAGATTTGCAGGTTCTTTTCAGCAGTGGGAAAAGCTCTGCGAAAGCCTTTTATGTGGTGCATTAAAGCCAGCGATGATTAAAAACACCATCCTGGCTTCCACCACTGCCCTGCTTCTTTTAACATCTTGAGGCAGAATTTTAGCACTAAATCAAAATTTAAACCATAACACTTCAGGGCTCGCAAAATCGCTAGCCCGACGTCCCGGGGATAGCGATATCTCCGGTCGGGCAACCAAAATCTATCTCAGCCACGCCCATCGGGCTATATGATAGCTCATTGGGCTATATGATAGCCCATCGGGCTATATGATAGCTCGACAGGCGGGGCTGAGATAGATTTTGGTCGCCAGACCGGAGATATCGCTAGTCCTGGGACGTCGGGCTAGCGATTTTGCGAGCCCTGCATTTTTAGATTGGCCCTCAAATCCAAATTCTAACAACTGTAGTTCACGCCATCTCGTCTCCTTTTGATTTCCATCCCCCCAACCGGTCGCAGCGGATGGCCGTCCCTTCTGAGCCCGGTTCCGTTGGAAGTTTCTTCCTGTTAAAGGGAGTTTTTCTTCCCCACAGTCGCCTCGTGCTTGCTCAGAGGGGGGATCATTTGATTGTTGGGGTTCTCTATAGTACTGTAGGCTTTTGACCTTACAGTACAAACAGGGAGGAGACTTTGTGATTTGGCGCTTGATTTTTAAAATATCTAATTTGGCATGAAATAAAAAAAATCTAAATGAAAATACATTCCGACTTTGTTTGTGTTTTTCTTCTGTTGTCAAATATGTAGATAGTGTTGCACGTGTGATTTCAGTCATTTTGCATCAACATGTAGCCAACATGTGTCTGTTTGTGATCATGCTGCATCTATTTTTGTCTGATTTGTGTCTTACTTTAGTCAGTTTACATCTATTCTGTGGACCAATGTAGTTGTCTTGCATGTATTTGTGGCAGAATGTGTGGATCCTGTTTGACAGTTTTGTCTTAATGCTTCACTTTGGTTGTTGGTGTTTGTGCTCATTTTGCTTGTAGATGTAGACCTGCCATCTGAAAATCAGCACCTCGCCCACTTGGACCATTTCCTTTTAGTCCAGGGGTTAGCACCTTTGTTCTTTCACTGACCTTGTGGAGTAACATGAAAACAAGCACAAAGCAGTAAAAGCATCGTCAGTTTCATTGACCTGTAGACCCTTCTGCCCCCGCTCTTTTATTACCAACATGAATTTATCTCAACTTTTCTCACTTAGATTTTCTCCCACGGACACCCTCCTGTCCGAGTCCCACGATCTCACTCTGTAAGCCTCAATATTCTAACTCTTGAGTAGCTGTGACTCCCTGCAGCCCTGCACACTAGTAATTGTTGCCCTTTCTCTTGCAGCTCCCCACGGTCCCGATCAAGGCTTCCCAGGGCGCTTCTGTTCCCGGTTTCTTCGGCTTTAAGTTAGATTCTCGTCTCCCCGGTTGTTCCTGATCTTCTCTGTTAAATTAATAAATCTGTACATAGTTCCAGAAAAAATTCGTATTGAGTGGTCCCCACAGTGTGTGTGCACCTTGGTTCATGACGATTTATGGACATTTACACTCTGTTTATAAACGTATTTATTGTAGCATAATGCAGCCAACATTCCTACTTCTAGTCCTTCCTCTTACTCAATGCGCACTACCACCGATCACATTGCCCCTGCTCTTTTATATGGCATATATAACTTGTTTATAACTGGTACATATCTGTGTAGATACTTACGTTATGACATACAATCCCTATGTAGGTACCGCTTTAACTTTAAATCTATTTTTTGGTTTCTCTTTTTTCTCTTATTCTAAAGGAATTAGAATAAGAATTATCTAATGTAAAAATCTACATATTACTAACGCAGAGATGCCAAACTGTGTTTCATCTTCAATGCCCTGTACCAACACAAGGCAGAGCAGCTACCTGAACGCTACTCCAACAGAGGTCGATCATCTTGTTAATAATTTTACCTCCTCACTACGTACGACTCTGGATACTGTAGCTCCTGTGAAAACTAAGGTCTCAAATCAGAAGTACCTGACTCCGTGGTATGATTAGGTATTACAGGTACTGTGCTGCAGTGGTTTGTATCATATCTATCTAATAGACTCCAATCTGTTCATGTAAATGGAGAGTCCTCTTCACACACTGAGGTTAATTATGGAGTTCCACAGGGTTCGGTGCTAGGACCAATTCTGTTTACATTATACATGCTTCCCTTAGGCAGCATCATTAGAAGACATAGCATATATTTACACTGCTATGCAGATGACACCCAGCTCTATCTGTCCATGAAGCCAGATAACACACAACAATTAGTTAAACTGCAGGAATGTCTTAAAGACATAAAGACCTGGATGGCCGCTAACTTTCTGCTTCTTAATTCAGATCAAACTGAAACCCTCTATGAATGGGACTCATGGCCATTGATCAGTGGTTGTTGATCAATGGTCATGAGAATTTGCATAATTATGATTAAGGAACTGACCTCCCAGCCCATTGTTCCTTCAGTGGGCTGGTTTCAGTCATTATGCAAATGTACTGTTTATAAGATTGAAACCTGCAGTCAGCTGAGACTGAAGACGTCACCTGGATGATGATGAAACGTTTCTCCCACTGAAAATGTCCAGATGAACTGAATCAACTTTTGGAGACTGATTGATTGATTGATTGATTGATTGATTGATTGATTGATTGATTGATTGATTGATTGATTGATTGATTGAAAGTTCACGTTCAGTTGGACTGCTGAAGGTCATTACTTCATGCCTTCTTCTCTCTTGTGCGCTGCCCATTGCTTTGCTGGATGATTGCAGGTATTTATCCAGCCTCACTGCCTATTGGAAATACACACTTATGTTGTCTCAATAACAGCTGGAAGCCTGAGCTGTAAAAGCTCCTTTCCTTCTTGCACTGGAAGCACAAAGCAGTCAGGCAGAAACCCACCTGTGGCTGGTTGGAGTACACTCCTGCAGGTGAGGCTCTGTGCTGAAGGTAAAACACCTCAGCGCCTTTATTTCTGTGTCTGACAAGTAGAAACATGAGAAGTGTAAAGCCAGAATGCAACAATGTGTAACCCGTTCGTGTGCGTTACACCTGTCGATGCTTTGTGTTCTGAGGCAGGAGACAGCGCTGGATCTCTGGGCTCTTTATTGTCAATCACTGTAATATACAGAAATACAGAAACCCATGAGTGGTGTGCAGTGTTGGGACTAACGCGTTATTAAGTAACGCGTTACAGTAACTACATTATTATTGTGGTAACGAGCACGGTAACTAGTTATTATGCCACAACCAGGAACGCGTTACTCGTTACTGGGATTTAGATAGGCTCGTTATTCGTTACTTCGTGTGGTGGATATCGCGGAGCTTCCACAGATTCAGTAACATTAGCAAGTGGTGGAAGCCAGCAGGTGGATGAAGGAAAAGGGAGGCAAGAGGAGAGAGCCGAGGCGGCCACCGGTCCGAGTGTCAGGTGAACTGAACTTCAGGTAAGAAGTTATGACCTGCAGTCTATCGGAGTCAGATATAAACCAAGTTTAGGTGCAGTTTATTTTCGGTATGCTGACATTTTCGTACTGCGTGCTAGCTAGCATGACGGAGTTTCTATACAGCTGGGTGGTGCTATGTTACTGATGTTGAACTTTATTTTGTTCATACGGTTAATTATTAGAGTTTCCAACCGTCCCCTAAAAAACAGAATCGTCTGGTATTCAGAGAAAATATTAAGCGTTTCGTATTGAGGTGAAAAGGAACACAGTTTGTCCCGGACTTCAGCTACAATGAAAAAGACACAAAGCTGGAGCTGCACAGCTGCCTCTTCTTCTCTCATTCTCTCCCGTTTCTACTTCAATCACGAAACTGATCAATGATCAGCTGATCGGCTTTTCTCTCTTGTTTGTTTATCGCTCACTTTGCGCCAGAAAGAGGAAACCAGCGGATGTCGCGCTAAACAACAGCAGCACGTTTAAGCTTGATCAGCTGTTGTTAGAATTTATTTAATATTAATTTCTAGTATCAGCTGATGTTTGCTGGAGCCACAGCTGTAAAGCTGCTGGTCATGATATCAGTTTGGTTATCTGGTGAGAGGGAAACATGAAGATGAAACCAGGAGATGTCCTTACTGAATCATCAGAGCTGAACAGGTGATGGAGAAACAGGTTTACCTTTTAGGTGACATGAAGGAGTTGAAGGGAAGTTATGAGCTGTTTCTGAGAGACAAATAACACCAGGATCCTTTTCTACGTAGCTGACAGCTGGTAACTGTGCAGGGGCGGGTCTAGCAAAGTGTTGCCAGGGGGCCAGGTAGGGCATTAACAGGGAAAGGGGGGGACAAGGAAATACTTTTCTTTATTATTCTCATTTAAAATGTCTCGCTTTTAAAAAAATAATTATCTGAGTCTTACAACAAACAATTGATAGAATGATACATATATACCACCAGAACAGTCTACATCACTGTCACAACAGTGTTTGTTTTCATTCAAAGGCTTTATGATTTTTCCTATAATGGTGGGCCGGTCTCTAGTCAAAATGCCCGGGACGATTTTTTTTGTCCCAGTCCAGCTCTGTATGCAGCTCATCTGCAGCCTGGTGTTACCTACATCGTCCTATTCAGAAGGCAGAATTTCCAAGTTCTGAGTACAATCAAAAGCACCACGACTGCAGTTTTTGTGTTGGATGTAAAAAGCAGGCTAGAATCATGGCGGCGGTCAACGACGGTCCAGGCGTGGGATTTCTCTCGTGGAAATGTGCACATTATTTTTTCGTTTCTATTGGTAGGTGGCACAGTGCACTTGTGGCAAGTAAGCAAGCTAGAAGACTGGCAATCTTGCTGGGTATCCAGTTACGGAAGCAACACATTAACAAGAGAATTCTGAGTAAAACCAAAGTTACTTTCCCTAGTAACTAGTTACTTTGAAAGTAACGAGTAACTGAAGTAACTGAGTTACTTTTTTAGAGAAGTAACTAGTAATGTAACTAAGTTACTAATTTAAAGTAACTTAACCAACACTGGTGGTGTGTGCTGTGCATCTCCTCCGGCCATGCTGGAAGGAGCTGTGCATTTTATAGCCTTAGAGACTCTACAATGATGTAATAAATCAAGTGCAATGAATTGTTTTAAAATTTCAACGGAAGCGCTCAAAGGTCAACAAAAATTGTAAAATTATCCACATATCTCACTGATCTTAACTGCACTACTGTAAATGCTGTATAGACAATCATTCTGTACAGTACGGTAATTATAATTCTACAACTGTTTATATAACCGCTGGAGGGTCCGAGGGGCCTGTCCCGCCTTCGTCCGTCTCCGCTGGAGGGGTCCAAGGGGCCTGTCCAGCCAACATTCGTCTTCGCTGGAGGGTCCGAGGGGCCTGTCCAGCCTTCGTCCGTCTCCGCTGGAGGGGTCCAAGGGGCCTGTCCAGCCAACATTCTTCTTAGCTGGAGGGTCCGTGGGGCCTGTCCAGCCTTCGTCCGTCTTCGCTGGAGGGTCCAAGGGGCCTGTCCAGCCAACATTCGTCTCCGCTGGAGGGGTCCAAGGGGCCTGTCCAGCCAACATTCGTCTTAGCTGGAGGGTCCGTGGGGCCTGTCCAGCCTTCGTCCGTCTCCGCTGGAGGGTCCGAGGGGCCTGTCCAGCCTTCGTCCGTCTCCGCTGGAGGGGTCCAAGGGGCCTGTCCAGCCAACATTCGTCTTCGCTGGAGGGTCCGAGGGGCCTGTCCAGCCTTCGTCCGTCTTCGCTGGAGGGTCCGGAGGACCGCTTCAGCATTCCATCTGCCTGCAGAATAGCGGCCAGTGCCTTGTGCACTGGTCCTCCAGGACTACAGCATTCATGGCTCTCTAGGTCATGAATCAAACATTTTCATTTGGGGTTAAATGTTTGATTTTTGGGTGGGGGGAAATGTTACGATTTAATGTTGTCAGTGTTTTGTTTTATGTTATGTTTAAGGATTTGTTCTTGTTTCCTGTTTTATTGTGAAGGTCTGCGTCTCATGTGAGTGTGTTCAGTTTTACCTCTGTCTCGTCTTGTTGATTATTCCCAGCTGTGTTCCCCACCTGTGCGCAATCTCCCTGTGTTTCCCTGTGTGTATTTAAGTCGCGTCCTCTGTCTTTGTAGTTTGGCCGGTCTGTCTGTGTCTCCACCATGTCTCGTCCGTGTGTTTCCCTGCTGCCCAACCGTCATCTGTTTTCTGCTCGTTGTCATTCGTGTTCAGGTTTGTGTTTCTGTTCACGGTTAGTAGTTTAGTTTTCCCAGTATAGTTTAGTTCTCCGTTCACCATTTTGACCATCACTTTTGTTGTGTTTGCCAGCCATTTTTTAGCCAACCTGGTTGTCCATTTTAAGATAAAGCCTCTTCTCATCCCACAAACTGGTATTCATCTTCTTTTATGTTGCGGCTATGAGCCGGGTCGTAACAGAATTGGGTAACAACTTGCATAGTTCATATTTCATATTTCTGTATAGTTTTCATATTTATATATCCTGTTCATAGCCTGTACATAATTATAGTTATAGCATGTTCATAACATACCTTCATACCGTGTACATTGTAACATACCTATAACAGACCCATTTCTGTCATATATCTATACAGTGAACCCCGACTTACGAAATTAATTCATTCCAGAGGGTCTTTCGTAAGTCAAAATTTTCGTAAGTCGAAGCTCCTTTTTCCGTCGTTCTTTTCAGGGTGATTTTTATTGACAAAATCGGCCACCCTCTGAAAATCGCAGAGAATGTCCTTGATATCGGCCGATAGTATGACGGCCTCCTCCTCCAGCGAAACGCAAGTACGAAAGCCAAGGGGTTATCACATGATGATGATCACATGATTAGGAAGGCATTGTGGGCATTCTGGGCTCAACCAATCAGAGCCAGTGGATTACGCGGGCATTTTGCCGTACCACGGGCAGAAATATTGCCGTTATTGTAACTTGAATTTTTCGTTAAATGGGGTCTTCATAAGCTGGGGTTCCACTGTATATCTATATTATTGCTAAAGCACTTTCTGGATGGATGCAAACTGCATTTCGTTGCCTTGTACTTGTGACATGTGCAATGACAATAACGTTGAATTCTTTTCTATTCTAAAATAAATAATATAAGCTAATATATCACTGAAAATCACAGAAAAACCCCATATTAGAATAATAATTTAAAAGATGGATTTGGATAAATCGATGATTTAATATTTAGAGTGGGGCTCATCTCCTCTCCACTCGACCTCCCAGTAACAGTGACCAGTCAGGCCACATGTCCACAGCAGCTGAAGCCAGCACTCAAACCTCTGGATGCCTCAGGATAAGGCTGCTGCTGCTCTCACCGTTCAGTTTGAGTTTTCTGTGCACCGAGTTTAATCCGACGGAGAGAGAATAAACAGCAGCAGCAGTTTATCACAACTGCTGCTACATTATCAGACTAATGGAGACAACGTCACAAAAGTGAACACACACTCACACTTCCTCACACCAGGTTTCAGACTCTCCGTCCACCGTGGGCCATCTTTAAAACAGTCATTAATGAAAGACATGAAAGGCCTTAAAATGTCTCCAGTCCCTCAAAAGACACACGTCATTCAGCTGTGTCGTGCCACCAGCTGTGGGTAACTCCAGATTCAACAAACTGAGACATGGATACTGGTGAATTCTAGTGAAGACCCAAAACATCAGCAGGAACGTCAGGTTCTGTTCATATAATCTGTATTAGCATGGAAAATCAAGCTCCACCGAGTTTCTGCCCTTCTGCTCCATGGGACGCTTTAAACTGAAGTCTTAAAACCTTACAGCACTGCCTCGACTTTGGACAGAAACAAAGAAAATTAATTACTAATGTCTAGTTGACGTAAAATGATACGCTAAAGCTTATCAGCTACAGAGCTAAGGTTATCCAATATAAGCACATTAGGACACTGAGGGTAGTTCTTGATGTAAGTTTATGTTTAAGGTCCTCGACGGGCAGAGACAAACGCCATGTGTGGAACGATCGGGACCCCACGCACAACAACGTTCTCGTTTGTCAGCTTTCCAGCTGCGTCCCCACTCCACGCGTGTCTCAGGTCCCAGCATCAGTGAAAAAGGGGAGAACCTGATTACTGCCCTGCCAGCCACCCCTCCACTGCAGCAGAGCCAGAGACCACCCCGAACCTACTCGCACCACGGTGTGATGGTCCGGAGGACGTCGAAGGACGAATTTATCAAACTCAAACTGGTGTATCAATAATAATAATAATAATAATAATAATAATGATGTAATCAGTGATTAATATGATAAGCAAACACAGATGACTTGCTCCTCTGAGGTCACAGCTGACGGGAACTTTCTGGAATTGTGAAATTTCCTGTTTAGCTTCATATTTGTTCACAGTAAATCTCATGAAGTGTGTTTGATTCCCCATAAAAGCAGATTCGTCGTGTCAGTGACGGTTCAGGCACGTTTGTGGCTGCGCTAAACAAAGACATCACCCAGAAGTCCCCTCAGACAGCGCTGACTGTGTGAAACTGTCGTCAGGTCGGTTAAAGCCACGAGCAGGAGGTGGGAATGTGTTTGAGTCCTACACAGAAACAGGAGCGCCGATGCTGCCGTAGAGCGTCCCTAATCCGAGCAGCTGTGAAAGACGAGGAAGACTGAGGATTATAAGGCCAGTGTGAAATGTGCTCACACCTCGGCTGACTGACACGCGACTGAAGAGTCCTCCACCTGCAACATCTGGATTTTCTGATTGTTAAATATTTCGTGCTGCAGCACGTGAATGTCAGGGTCGTCGACACTTTTAGATAAGAAGCTCTTCACTTCAGGCTGTGTGGTCAAAGTTGTGAACTGCGTTTTTCAAAGGTGCTCTAATCCTCGAAAAGTCTTAAGTAATCTGATCCCATCTGATCCCATTTTAGTGACGGCTGGCCTGACACCTGGTTTTTATTCTAACACTGAGCCCCGAGTTTGGCACAAACATTCAAACATGTTGAGGAGCTGTTGAAACTCCACTGCTGGGTTTAAACAGCATTACAATAAAAACTGAACAGCAGTGAGGTTTTTTAGAGCGCTGTTCCACTCAAAAGACGGACGGATGGACGGACACACTGAAGGAAGACAAAACCCTCTGAAAAGGATCAACAACATTTCCTGAAGCCTTTTATAATCAATGAGCATAAAGACGTTAACAGCTTTCACTCTTCAGTACGAACATGATACAGACTCTCTGTCCTGAACTGTGAGCGCACCGTCTGTCCTCATGGGGGCAGCACAGCCCCATGCATGAGTCAGAGCAGCGCCTACTGTCAGCGGCTGTGTCCCAGTCCAGCGACCGCGCGCTTCGGAGTACGCGTTTTGAGACCGATTACGTCACAGCGACGCGACGACGTCCCAATCCAAAGAAGTGTACTCCAAATGCGCCGTCGATTTCTCCAAATTTGAAGTTTTTTTTCTTCAAACCTTTATTTAAACATCAGTACAATACAAAGTAGAATTAAACAGTACTACATTAAAGGTGCTGTACTTACAAAAAATTGTATACCATAAACAAACAAATAAATAAACAGTACCTACAATATACATATGCCAGGGGGAAAAGTTTAATTGATTAAGCCAAAGAATAAAGTGATTGAAGGATCTTCATTTTTTCACATACAACCATAGATTTTATAGCTTTTGGGTTAGTAGAGTTCTTAATTGAATTAAGATAATGCACAAGCTCGTAGAAGAATACATAAAACGAGGGAGGTCTTCCTAAACATTTGGATTTGTGAATATGAAATTTAGCCATTAAGATTAAAAAGTTAATCACATATCTGTTATCAGTGTTGAATTGTCTTTGGTTTTTGTGGAGACCAAATGATACATATTTCCAAAACAGTACAAATCCTTTAAATACATACATTAAATACATTTTCTGAGATAAAAACACACACACACAACACAACTCTGCCAAAAGTCTTGCACCAGGTTACAAAACCAAAACAGATGTGTGGTAGATTCCTTGCAAGTTTTACAAAAGCTACAGTTTGTATCAATGTCTAATTTGAATTTGCTTTGAAGATCATCTTTAGATGGGTAAATTCTGTGTATTAATTTATAAGAAATATCTTTAATTTTGTTGGTAATTAAAAACTGATTAGGGAGTCTCCAAACTTCGTTCCACATAATATCATCAGACAACCGGTTCCAGAAAAAAATGACATATGGTAGCGTGGTTATACTACTCTGAAATAAAGATCTGATAGATTTATTGTTGTTTTTAGAATGAAAAGCACATCTTATCAAGCAAAGTTTGTATTGGAGATGCCAACGGCCTGTGGAATGAAGGGATATTAGGTTGATTCTTAAACAGCGTACAAACCCCTGATGGTATTGAGCCAAATACGTTTGTGTAATCATCACGATTTATAGCTAAATTGAAATGTAGACAAAATTCTTTATAGGAGAAAAGCGTACCATTTGAATCAAATCTTCAGTTGAAGACGGCTTATTATGATCACATCACCTAACACCCACTGTTTAAAGTTCATTATCAGGAAGCAGTCGACATGTGTGTAAGAACCTGCGCATCTGCACTCATCTCTGCATCGTCGTTTGGGGGGTTTAAAAGGTTCGGTCAGGTTTCTAGAAATGAGAGCGGCTCCATCCAAAGTGTGATGGAAGCTGCTGCTCCTAATGAGACCAGAGGTTTTCCAACGATCCATGAAGCTGTCATCGTTTGTCAATACTGATAGTTCGGCCAATAGCCTGCTGATAAATCACAGGGATTATGATCTGGAGTTCATTTTTATTGTGAACATCTCCATGAACAGTCCTTTGCAGACAGCTAGTGTAAGACTATCATCCTGTTTGACCCTCCAGCTCAGAGCTTGAAGGATAAAAGGTTAAAAACCTGAGACAGACACATGTCTGCTCGCAGCTCAGAACGATCTGGACCAGAGTCAGTCGTTTCCAAACAGAGTGTGTGACGCTGTCTGAAGCCATTGATCATCTTGCTGTGCCACCGTCAACATCTTTAAGGTCCACTTCCCAATCTAATCCCAGTCCGAATCTTCCAGTCTAACCTGTAGCTGGTCTGTTTTCCTGGATGAGGACAGTCTGCAGTGTCACTGTGAGCTCAGGCGTGAACCTTCTGTTTTCTCTCGTTTTTATTGTAAATATCAGTTCTGTTTCACAAAGAGCCGAGCTGAATCAGCTGACTGCATTCACTCGATCTCGGAGACTTCGCCGCTGTTCGACGGTTTTAGTGACACAGTACTTGTTTGACACAAGGATGCGTCTTTAAAGTGAAACCTGCCCCGCTCTTTATCAGCCCGGAGCTCCTCTCACCTGTCTCCATCCTCTCTGACTCAGTGGGAATAATTAATGGAGAGGAGGAGGGGGTCATCCAGAGTTCAGAGTCATTCTCAGGTAACTTCATTTCACCTGCAGGGCTGTGTCGGCTGCAGCGGGAAGAGGATCCGCTGTATGTCGTTGTAGGAGTCCGGAGCATCACGTGGCAGCTCTGCATCCACACTAAACTTTGGGAAACACCAAAGTGCGAAACGACAGCTTTTCCCGCTCCTCCTGGAGGGAGTGGGGTATCCCAGACCAGATATCTCTGCAGTTTGCTCCCAGTGTTACTACGTCTGCCCCGAAGTCTTTAAGGGAGAGCTCTTCCTGGTAGGGATCATCAGACTGATCACTGTGTGCAGATCCAGCCATCAGCAGATAAAACCAGCTCTGTCCAACGAGCAGGCCGAAGACGACCACAGACGAGCCGTTCTACCTGCACAGTGTCAACAGAGCGCGCTGACACAGCCGGACACTTTTCATATGGAAAGACTTTATAATTAAACTTTGTATGTGTTCAGCACAGCCTGTGGTCAGCTCCCCTTACAGAGAGTAGTGAGAGCAGAGGTCATGTGACTGCAGCGAGGCAGATTACAGGTCTGTGAGCCTGCGATTTGCACGACTACAGTTACACACCTGTCTGCTGATAACGAGGCTCAGCTTACCTGCTGGACAGTATCAGCTCCATCAGACAGCTGCCACACTGGTAATGAAGAGACCCGACGAGCCCGAGCCGACCGCCCGGGACAGCTGACCTGCGGATGACATCACCTGTAATCCTACTGGTACTCCCTGTGAAACCAGTACAATCGAGTGCTTCACGGAGAGGAAATCAGGACACACAATACGAGACGGCTTCTTGTTGTGAGACAAACGTCTTTTCATTCTGCTTGTCCCCATCCTTATCTCGCTTCTTGCAAAACTTGTTATTACTGATGTCTGCAGAGGCTCAAAAGCATCATGGGAGCACTCGATCATCCTCCTCCTGCAGAGCAGAGACCGGCCCTGCTGCTGGGTTCCTCTCCTCCACCCTCTCAGACCCTCCTGTGACGTTCCACTCTGGAGGAGCTGGACTACCTGTGCAGGTACCGTCCCATACTACCAGCAGGTAGCACAACATCAGCGGGCTCACACCACCTCCAACACCACCAAACATCACCTGGCCCTGAAATTACCATCAGCAGGCTTTCAGTTCACTTTGATTCACAGCCGTCACCTGACGGTGCACCTTACTGTAAAGACCCCACAATAACACAGAAACCCCACACAGGCTCTGAGGAGGTGGAGGAGAGCCTGGAGAGACCGAATACGTTAATGAGAGAGAGACAGGTGGGAGAGCAGAGGTGGTGAAGGTGGTGGAGTTTAAATACCTGTGAGTCCATCCAGAGAGAGGGTGGAGCAGGCGGAGACAAGTGTGACAGAAGGAGAACAGCAAGAGTAAACGGGACGGTTTAAAGATGGAGGTGAGGCCTGCTGTGTGATGGAGCTGCAGACTGAAGAGGAGGAAGAGCTCAGGGGAGGTTCATGGATGTAGCGAAGGGTTGGAGTGACAGAGGTGGATGCTGGGAGAGGAGGAGGTGGGCTGCGCTCCCAGCTGTCGGAAAAGGAAATGTAATGCTCACAAACAGGAAACCTGGAGGAGCTTCGTCCCGCTTCACGTCACGCTTGCTCATCATTTCCCAGAGTCAGACACGAGCTAAACCACTGCACGGAGCGACTCCAACGTTTCAGCCGGGCTCAGCAGGAGGAAGTTTATTCTGGTGACTGCAGCGCTCACCAAAATAAAAGCTTTTAATTTCACTGAATGCATTAATAACTTCTAATCATATTAAAAATCCACCAGGGTCCACGAAGGTTCTACAAACTACCCATGAAGTGTTTAATTACTTCATAATTATAATCGATTAATCGATCAGTGATTCAGTTCATTGATATTATTCTGAAACATTTATCACAGTGATGCGTTTCATTCGTCTTTAAAAGAACAGCAGCTTTGCTCATTTCAATTTATTTTGTTATTTTTATTATTTTGCACTTGTACAGATTTAGATCTGAATATGAAGCTGAGAACAGACCAGAGTTCACACACAAACAGGAACATTAAAAATAGACTCCAGTTTAACCTGCAGGTCAAACCTGCAGCGCGTACACGTCAGTCCGTCTGCGAAGGAAAAATTTTTCAATAAAATGTGAACAAATGTTAAAAGCTGAAGTGGAGGGAACTAAACTCCCGGCATTTGGAGACTCTCTGTGAGCCGGTCGGCTTCCCGGGCCTCGTTATCCCGACCCCAGACAGTCTGTGGGGATTACTTCCCCTCGCGTCTCACTTCCTGCTGTTTCATACATCTGCTGCTGGCTGTTCATCCGTCTGTTAGCATTCAGAGAGGTGGAGGAGGAAGCTGAGCCTCGGGCCTCCACCTGAGCATCACCTGCTCACACTGGTGCGTTTACAGGTGTGAGTCCGACTTCGAGCCGGATGGTTTCAGTTTTCACTGCAGGTGGAATCTTCTCTCCGGGTCTGTGATAACGATCGTCCACACCATGTTTTCCTGTGCAGGTAAAAACACGGCGAGCGAGAGAAGCCTGGCAGCGCTGTGGTGCAGCGCGAGCCTCACGCCCTGGCGTGCAGATAACCTACATCCTTTTTAAACCTTTAGTTTTACAGAGAGGACGCCAAAGTTCATCAGATATTTTACTGTGAACCAAAAATACAGAAACAATTAAAAACACACGGCAGTGACGTCAGCTACACACCAACACAGAGACCATCAGTCACCCTCGGCGGACCAATCAGAGCGCAGCAGCTGGTGCCCACGTGTCCGCCAGCTTTCATCCTCGGAGAGGCAACCCACCGTTCAGCCCCGCGGGTCGGTCACGTCACATCCCGGAGGTTCTGAGCGGCCTGCAGTCGCTGCCGTCTCCTCTCCATCGCCTGCTGCTTCTTCCGCTCGATCTCCGCGGCCGAACATTTCCCCCGAACTGCAGAAAGCGAGAAATCGGTCAGAGTCACGCAAACAGCACCGAAACCACAGAAGCGGTTCACAAACACGCAGCTCACTTCACCGCGACTGATTGTGCTCTTACCGTCATCGGTCGCCGTGGACACTGGGTCAGTCGGCCTCTTGAAGGTGAATTGGTCTTTGATGGCGTGTTGCTGCGGCGCTCTCTGCAGCGCGGCGGCCCACTGCACCCGCCTGCTCCCCTGCAGACAGGCCGACTCGACCGTGGATCCTGACGCCATTTTTTTTCCTGTGAACCTGAGAGTCTCGTTCACCTTTACAGTGGCGCTGGAGGCAGAACCACCGGCCAATGAGCTGCCGGCTGCTTTGCCCGTACCTGTGGGGGGAGGAGCTGCCGGCTGCCGAATCCTGTCGTCCCGTCCGGTTCTGCCGGTCGGCCACAGAGCTCTGCTCTGGTTAGGAATCTGACCAATCAGAGGAGCCTGTTTTTCAGCCACACCCTGGATCTGGCTCTCCAGGTCCTCACACATTTCACACAGCAGCTCATCGTCCGCCAGGTCGTCCCAGACCGGCTCTGACAGGAAGAAAGCGTCCAGGTCGTCATCCAGGAAGTCGGCGTCAGCGGGCGGCGCGCTGTGGGAGGAAACTCCAGCTTTCTGTGGGAAGTTTGGAGCGTTTGTGTTCTGTGATGTCGCAGACCGGCAGACCCCGGCAGAAGTCCGTTTTTGGTCAGACGGTGGTTTCTGCAGATCCGGCTTCACCGAGTTGGACCGACAGGTCTGCCGGGCACGCCGGGATGAAGACCCGCTCTGCACAGCGTCTCTACCGGCGGAATTCGAGCTGTAGCCCACCTGTCGGTGTGCGTTCTGGATCCTGTCCACAGAGAAAGCAGGATTAGGCTCCAGGAGGAACGTCGCTCTCGGCCTGACGTTTTCCTTTTCCACTTTGGGTGCGGCAGATTGGCCGAGCCCGACGGCGACGCCGGCAGCAGCCGGAGCTTCCCTCTGATATCTCGCTTGGCCGGCAGGTTTCTGAGTCGAGCAGAGCTTCGGAGAAGCGAACTTCAGAGGATTTTGAGTCATCTCTAACACCAAAGAGTCGTTTAGCAGGTCGTCGTCTCCCCAGTCGTCCTCGAAGTCGTTGCGGGCTGACGTGCCGTTGCCGTGCGGCGTGGAAACGGCTGAAGTGGGGCCACGTGACGAGACGGACGGTTTCCCAGAAGCCTCTCTGGGAGGTTTGACCTGTGACTGAGCTGAGGAGGCCTGGCTCAGGTTCCCGCTCACGTACTGAGTCGGCCCATCGAAGAGGAAATCCAGATCGTCGTCCATGTGTTGAGATGGAAGAAGCTGCACGCCCGTCCCCGCCACAACGCTCGCAGCAGGCAGATGGCTTCCAGGAAGCGAGGGAGAAATTTCAATCTCAACGCCGTTCTCGAAATCCAGGATGTCCTCGGACAGGAGCTCCAGGCTCTGCTGGTGCATGTCCTCCGCCTCCTCCTCATCCTGACGAAACATGTTGAAGTCAAACTGCTTGGCAAGCTTCAGCAGGTCGTCGACGGCGTTCGGTCTGCAACAGAATGAAACGTAAGCTCACCGAGAGTCGGAACCAGACTCACATGCAGTAAATGTGCTGTGATGGACCGAGTACTGCTGAAGATGGACGTGTTCCTGTCAGACCAACGTCAGAGCTCCTCACACCTGTGCAGCTGAAGCTCCGCTGTTATCGAGGACCTCTGTAAATAACACTAAGCCTGTCGCAGTATTTGTGAGGTTAATGATCAATAATCTAATCTGATGCGAGCATGGCTCCGTTTGTAGCGGCCGTGTGCACTGGTCTCGGGCCATGAGCGTGATCGACGACGCAGAAACAGCTGCAGTGTTAGCAAAGCGCCGTTTCCTGTTTGGTTGTGTGTTGTGATCCAGTTCACAGTCACACCTTCTTACCTGCAGCCAAATCATTTTAACACTTCCTGCTTTGTGTTTTTATCCCAATCTGGAGAAGCTTTGCATGAACCACCGTTCAAAATAATCCTCCTTTGTCTGAAACCGGCTCGTTTAGCTCCTGTCTCTTTAAGGCCCTTCCCAAACCCTTCTTTTGACTGGCCAACTTAAGGAAGCCTGCAGAGGGGCTGTGCCATCTTTTTGTATTATTACAAACCTTAAATTAACTTATTTTTATTTTTTCTCTCATTACCTTTCTCTTTCATTTTGTCTCGTGTCTCTCTTTGATTTTCTACTTTCAGTAAAGAATAAAAACAGATGTAATTCTCTTTTGGCACACCGAGTCTACATCGGCGGTGTGGAGCGTGCTGTCTGAGGCTCGTTCCCGCCAGCCTCCTGAGCTGAACCCACCTTGGGGACTTCTTCTTGGGTTTGGGCGGCTGAACGTCTGGCGTGCAGGGGATGGAGGCGCTGTCTCCGATCCACTGCTGTAACGTCGGGTCCGCGTCCTCGGGTCTGCCGTGCTGCAAAGTCAGTACAGTCGATCGTTAGCTTTAACAGCAAGATGCTTTTTGCTGCGACCCGTGGCTGGTGTGTTTGTTTTTGGGGTTTCTGACCTTCGGAGCAATCCTGCTGACGATCTCCGAGATGCTCACGGCTCCGGCTGGGCGCGTTTTTCCTCTTTTACCTGCAGACAACGACAGAATCACAGGCAGGTGCGCACACGCCTCCAGCGTGGAACAAAGTGCATTAAACACAGACAAGAGCAGCAAATTTGACTCCACGTTACCGCGTCTGTTTGGCGAAGGGGAGGTGGCGTCCCAGATGATGTCCTGCTGAAAGTCAGAGTCGTTGTGCGGAGACTCACCGCAGACGCTTCCTGTATGTCTGAACCTGGGGATTCTGGTGGGGGTTTTAAACTCTGGACCAAAGGATGAAAATCATTTCTGTCAGCTTTGTAAACGTCTCACATTTGAAGTTTAAAGTAGTGTCTGTTAATCTGGTCCAAGGGGCAGTGATGGATACTGACACTGTGAGGGGACCGTTAGCTGTCTGTTAGTGTGATGGTGGAGTTTCACTGTGCGTGCCTGCAGACAAAGCTTTTAATGTGTTTTTAGATACATTAATATAATAACCATATCTAACGCAAATGTTTAGGCAGAGGTTGGTTAACTAACAACTATATTAGTTTGGTTTTTAGCCACACAGCTGCAGACTGAGGAACTTGTTCCTAGCCGAACTGCAGAGTGTGAGCTCTCCGGGCTGTACACACGTTTTGTCACGAATCAGAAAACGATTTTTAGTGAAATGTTTCAGGAAACCTTAAATCTGCAGATATTTGAATGTAGTTTGGCGTGTCGCGCTGTCCAAACAGGAGAGCGGTTGTTCGGTCACAGAAAACGGCTTCGAGGAGCTAAACCGACACTAAAGGCACAGAAAGGTGCTGCTCACCTGCCCGCTGGCTCCTCGGGGAGTCCTGCTCAGATCCCAGCCTCTGTCTGGAGCTCCTGCTCAGGCGGTTTGCTCTCGGTTTAGCCGCCTGTTGCTCCTCCAGCGGGGTGCCCATCACAGCGACCAAAGGGCCGAGCTTCGGCCGGCCTCCGCTCATGGTCAGCGCCCGAGCTCCGGGTGAGAGCCGGGGCAGCCACGGTTCGTGTTGCCGGATGGCTCTTTGAGCTTCACTTTCTCAGGCTGTAAATTCGGACGCTCCGCCGAGCTTTTGAACGTCCCGCCATCTTTTCTCCTTCCCAGAGTTCCCTGCGGTGGTGCGTTCAAGAGCAACAGTGCTATGCGGAAACTGATCCTTGCGGTGTTTACTTTTATTTTATGTTTGTTTTGTTTTTTAATTTTTTACATTTTTACATAGATAGGCTTAATTAGTATTTTAAAACTTTTTTAAATATTCAGATTTTAATTTGAGTGGCAGAGTTATACGTATATTTGAATTAACACTACATTTTATTCCTTACTAAAGTAAAAACATGAAAGAGTGACTTTAGACTCTTATAGATGTATCTTTTATTTTGGGGTTATATGATATAATAACACGTTGAAATTTGACCCTGCAGTTAGTTTTTTCTTCATTCCTGCCTCGAACAGCTCTGAAACCAGACGTCTGGAAATGAGAGATAAAGTGACACTCATGTTTCTGAATCAGCTCTAAAGCAGCAGAGGTGAGATGAACCACCACATCACTGCACGTTTCACAGCCTTTATTACTCCAACACCACCGCACACCAGTGCCGGGCCCTTCAGGCGCAGAGGCCCCTCTCTCAGACAGGCACAGGAGCCGTACATCTTCATTAAATCAGAGTCAGATAGACTCGTGTGTTTTCGTCTGCAGCTGCAGCTCTGCTCCTCCTCGGATCCCCCAGAGGAAGAATTAGTGCATCATCCCCTGCTGTGCTGCTCTCTGTGATGAATCTGAATTTAGACTCTGCATAAAACCCACCAACACATGGAGCAGCTGTGAGTCACAGCAGAGGAGGGTGGAGGTTTGTTCCAGCAGCACTGATGGATCCTCCACCCTCGGGGTCTGCTTCTGTTTGTGTATGGCGAAGCATGCAACAAACAGCCATCGTAAATCATCAAGTGACTAACAAACGTAAACAGAAGTTTTCACTATCCCTACTAATTAATGTTATCTTGTTGTATCTCTGTTGTGGTCAGTGCTATCCTCTTTGCTGTTGCATGCTGGGGCAGCAGGTTGAGGGTCACAGACGTCAACAGACTAAATAAACTGATCCACAAGGCCAGTAATGTTGTGGGGATGGAGCTGGACTCCGATAGGGTGGTGTCTGAGAGGCGGATGTTGTCCAAGACAAGGACAACCATGGATAATACCTCCCATCCATGACATGTTGGCTACTCACAGGAGCACGCTCAGTGAGAGACTGAGATTACCCATAATGCACCACTGACCGACACAGGAAATCATTCCTGCCTGTGTCCATCTCCCTGTACAGCTCCTCCATCTAACCCACTGTAAACCCTGCAATAGTTTCACCCTTTTCACACACGCTCTTTTCTACTCTGGAATATTCTTGTCCATTATCCAATGACACGTCTGCTTACCTGCATCTTTTGCTCGTTTCTCCTCCTCTTCTTTTCTCTTTTTTCTAAACTGAGCACCTGATGGCTTTGGACTTTTCTTGTCCATCTTGGTTTTAATTTTGCACTCCAGTATGAACACCCATCCCCTAACCCGAGGATCACCACAACATAACCTAACAGACCTACACCTTAGTTCACAGATTCACTTTGTCTCGGGTTTATTTCTGGGATTTCACACAACCCAGGATTCAAATCATGAACACATAATGGGCTTGGATTTACAACATTATGAATGAAATGTTCTCTATTTGGAAGCAGCCGGCCCCTCCCCTTTCGACGGGTTGTGTGAGACTTTAAATCATCAAACTGTAAATTATACATTATAAATTGTTATTGATCCCTTTACCCCTGGTCCTAAAGTGTATATTTATTTTCTTACTCTTCTGATATTTATTGTTTGTTTACTTGCTCTGCTGTAACTGGAGCCTCGTCGTCTCGTCTCTCTCTATACTGGACTGTATGTAGCGGAGATGACAATAAAGTTTACTTTGACTTCAGCAGCGAGCAGGCGCACCGAGGGCTCTCGCGCTCACTTGGAAATTATAAGTCTGTATCATGATGTCTGCTGTTTTCGTGTTTGTTGGTTTGTTTTTATTTTGTTTTATTTTGCGAGTTGGTTATTAGACGCTGCTCCAGCCAGCCAGAGAATCCCCCGCCGCCCCGCCCTCTCCTCCCTGTGCCGCAAGCAGCAGGCGCACCTCGCAAACGGAGGGCGCCCTTACTCCCAGCAAATGGGCGATAGAAAACCGATCGGTGCCTATGCCATTCCCAATATGCGCTGGCATGATGTCGGGGCATCATGAGTACGAGCAACCTTTTTTTTTGCCGATGTCCGTGATGCCGCCCCGGGCAACCGCCCGTGTCGCCCGTATCAAAAACCGCTACTGTAAATAGGATTTCATTTAAAAAAAGTAATTAAATGAATTAAGGTGAATATAAAGATAAACATTTTAACTCCTGAGTTTAATCACAGTTTCAAAGAGTCCAAAATTAAAGCCTCAGACTGTGAACAAACATGTTGGAGCGATATCAGCCAAATCATAAGGTGAACAGGGCTGGGCTGTACTTTCATGCAGTACCACTTTTTACCGCAAGATGGCGCAACCAGTCTCTGCGAGCCTCATTCAAGCAGACAGCTCAAAGTTAAGGAGACGCTCTAATTTAGGATGAGAAGAGGAAAGTGCTGCTGAGGAAACGAGGGGACGACAGAAATATGAAAAGAATTTCAACTCAGCAGCGTGTAAAACGTCGCCCTCTGGTGGAGAAAAGTTCAGGGCTCGTGTAATGGCCAAACGTAGCTTAGAGACTGTGAATGGTACGACTTTAGTAATAACTGTTATGAGTGAAGTTATGAGTGTCAGGTTTGTGATCACAGCAGGAGAAATGAAACACAGGAAACACCTCGCACATCCAGAAAAGTGGAAGCCCAACGGGACCGAGACGAGCCGGCGCAGTGCTGGAGCTTAAGGTGAGCGCTAGGCCTCCGCCACACAAAGTTCATTGTTACAGGGAACACTGAGCTGCTGCTGCTCCGTCTGCAGGGACACATGCTCAGCACGAGGAAGTTAATTACACTAACGAGGATTACTTCTGAACGGTGACTCGTGCAAAGCTGCTGTCCAAGAGGTCACCTTCAAAGCTAAAATGTCTCCGTCAGGGATTATTTTTGGGTGAAGCGTGTAAAAAGAGCACACTGAGTCTGAGGCTGTTTCCAGCTCGGCAGCTGTGGACGGAGGTGAAACCCGAGCGGCGGCTCGCCCTCCGCCTGGCCCGCAGCCACACTCACATACGCGCCATATTTCATGTGTGTGATTAGAAAACCCTGCTGCTGCAAAGAAAACACTGCGTTTCAATGAGCTGAGGCCGGCAGGAAGCAGCGCTCTACCTGCTTTTACCATCAGCGCGGCCTCAAAGGCTCTCTGGCCTGAGCCGGCGCTTTGAAACTTGAGCCGGGCCGCTGGCGGGGCTTTCAGAGGGCACTGCCAGATATGCCGCTCTCTAATCTCAGCCATCGATCACTGTCTGCTTGGACCGATGCCCCCCCGGCCCAGGCCTGCAGTGTCAGCTCCGACCTGAGGCGGCGTGCAGCTGTGTGGAAATGTTCTGCAGGGTCACAGTGAGCTCGATCCTGTCGAAGACCTCAGAGAAAAAGGAGCTGCGAGTTTGCTCTAAAACTCTGTGAGAGATCTGCACACCATAAAACTCTCTCATGTTAAAAAAAACGGATTCGGCAAGCTTCGTGCTCGTTTTGGATCAAATGCGTTCGAGGCTTTGATGCAAAGAGCCGAGCTGTTCATTCTAACGGCTCAGAGACCAGAATAAACGTCTCTCCTCGTCTCAGCTCGATCAGCAGAAGAGTGCAGGACGTTTCCAGAAGAGAGCCAGAGGTTATTAATAACTGATGATTCAGTGATAATCTTTGGACAGACTGATCCAAAGCTCACAGGTCTGCGAGCTGAAGGTCGGCAGGCCGACGCTCAGAGAACCTGGTGCTTCTTTAACACGTCCAGCAGCTCTCAGCTGCAGGCACAGACCTGCTGCAGGGCCCTCAGAGTTCAGGGTGTGGATTTATGAATATTTATTTGGCATTTCGTGTCTGATGTATCCACGCAAACGGAAGACGAGATTTTAGACATTCCCGGGGGCAGCGTGGAACTTTGTGTTCTTCCCAACAATAAGAAAAAGATTTCTTCATACTTTCCTTTGAAAACTGGCACCGCAGACAGATGCAGCTCAGCAACAGAACCGGACCAGC
The DNA here is from genome assembly GCF_036321145.2 of Pelmatolapia mariae. Taxonomy (NCBI): domain Eukaryota; kingdom Metazoa; phylum Chordata; class Actinopteri; order Cichliformes; family Cichlidae; genus Pelmatolapia; species Pelmatolapia mariae. The sequence continues at coordinate 44,054,213 of NC_086232.1, forward strand.
GCCGCAGACACGACGAACCGCTCCTCCGCTGTGAGCTGACCCGACAGAGGTCAGAGGTCAGGTTCTGTGGGTTTCGGTGTGCTGAAAGCTTCTCTGTAGGAGACGCTCTGGTGGACGAGGACGGGTTTTTATTCTAATGTGGTTCCTCCTGTCTGAATCCAGATGCTGAGACAGATGTTCATACGAGACGCAGTCACCTGAGCCCTCAGCAGGTAAATCGTTCCCAGTGTTTGTAAGATGTTGTGACAGGGAAGATGTTTGTGGGGTTTTCGTCATGTTTCTGTCTCCGTGTTGTCTTGTCGAGGTCTCGTGTCCCCTTCCTGTTTCCGTGTTTCGTTCCATGTCTCTCCAGGCCGTCGTGTCCTCTGTTCCTTAGTTACGTCTCCCATTTCTGCGTCTTTATGTTTCCTGTTTCATTTTGACGTTTGTGTGTGCTGCTCGTGGTCTGATGCATTGTTCCACAGTAAACATCCATCATACTTGGTGGTCAGAGGACAGGTGGTCCTGGTGGCTGATAACAGGGACCACCTGAGCAATGAGCACACCCTCCGTGGAGTAAAAGGCTGCTCTAAGCCACGAGGACCATGAAGCAGTGCAGAGTCCTGGACTCTAGGTCTGTGAGAGCTGGCTGGGCTCTGCTCTCGGGGAGTCTCGGCCCCCGAGAGCAGAGTCTGAGCGTGTGCTGTGCTTCCAGTTCTGCGAGCGCCAACAGAACACGAAACCAAGTAACGAGGCTTCTTTCCTCGCCGGCTGACCCTCTCTCGAGGCCTCCTTTGAGCCAAAGTCTTCATGCCGAACATCCGGCGCTGCTCCAGAAACAGGGAATGTTGGACGGACCTGTGGGAAGCCCTGAGCTCGTTCTGCCTCGGCTGTAACTGGCTGACCTGAGTCAGGACATGAAAACCTGACGCCACCACATCCTCCAGCAGCTGCGCCCTCAGACCGGAGGAGCTACGTCAGGTCACAGGGACCTGGAAACATGAATGGAAAACGACCCGTGGGACTCGTGGAACAGACGCGCTTATTGAAGGGTTCAGTCGAACTTTCATTACCTCCATCGAAGACTGAAATACAAGAAGCTGGAGAAGGCGCCGTCGCTATGCTGTCAAACGTCTTCCTGTTCTGCCCGAACGGTGAGAAGCAGAGGACTGTGGGTCTGACGGTGAAGAGCGTCGAGTCCTCTCCTTCTGCTTCCCTCCAGTCACTGTGAGAAACAACGTGATTCTTGTTTTGGAAAACCACAGTTTAATGAAACGCTTTGGGAAACGTCTTGTTTCGCTCCAGTTAAGCTAAAAGGTTTAAAGTTGGCCCATAAAGTTCCAGCAGGCTCAAGAAGGAGACATGAGGGGGGAATAAAACCTGGAAATAAACCCAAAGGTTCATCAAAGATGGCGGCTTTCCCTCAGCGTGAACATCTCGGTATTAAAGGTGAAAACTCGAGCTCGACTGTGGTCGCTGATGTCATCCAGCTGCGTCGGGGCGGGTCCGAAAAGATGACATCACCCGAGTCCGAGCGACCTCCGGCTGACGTGAAGAGCAGGTGGATCCGCCACACCCATACATAATGACTTATCCATCACCGTGTAGCCCCGCCCCTAAATCCTCACCTGCTTCCTGCTCGTCCCTGACTGTAACGGACCACAGAGCAGAACCTCAGCACAGGTGGGTCTGAGCGCTTCTCTGCTCGGTGAAAAAACACTTTTTGTTCTGCGTTTTAGTGCATGTGCCATCCCGGGACTACTTTCTACGGTGGAAGAACACATTCCTTCTTCGGTTACAGGAAACACTTGTAAATAAAAGGAAGTCGGTGCTTCCACCATTGAGCAAACAGCTGCTTTGGTCTCAGGTGTAAACACTGATTTAAAGGTACGGTGTGTACGATTTAGTGGCTCCGCCTCCACACCCATCAGGTGGGCCCAGGATGGCTGCAGGGGGGCGTGTCCGGTTTATCCGTTCTGAGCTGCTTCATGAAGATGTCGGTGAATCACGGAGGAGGAACGTGAGATTTCCTCCTCACTGTCTCCTGTTGGGATTTAGAGATTCTTTTATTGCTGCCATATAACCTGCCTTATGATAACTGCATTAATAACATGTATTACAGCATTATTTTATCAGTAATATTTCTTACAGGGTTCATATTGTATTGAAGATGTTTGTCACCACATTGACCTTTCTATTCACAGGTTTAGTTCAGTTTATACACATTGCTTATCTGTGCTTGTTTAGAGTTGATGTTCCAGTCCAGAGGGTTTTAAGCTTCACTGGTGAGAGTGTCCAGATGATACATGTTGAGGGAAGATGGGAACATAGCAGGTTAATTGCATGCATGCTTACAATACATAAATCTAGCAACAGGCCCAAGTGTCTTCTGCTTCTTTTTAAGACCTGCGCCAGTTCTGTCTACTTAGTGATTGGTGACGAGGGTCAATAATTAGCCACTAGAGACCCTGAGGCTTGAAGTTTATTACCTTAAAAGGCGAGTGTTATAGAAAAGAGAAGTTATATGTCTGATTATAGCTATTAAAAATGTACAAGATGTACCCATGTCTGTCAACAATGTATTTTTGACCTGTACTTGACGTGTACGTGGGGGCGTACATTTTCTGTCCTATAAAACCCCCATTCAGTGTATTCTTGAGGAAGAGGACATATGCTGATGCTTCTTCTCCTGTGTAATAAACTCATTGTTTGATTGCACTTATCTGGAGCCTCCGTCGTTTGTTGTCTGGTCTGCAGTTGATCGATCTCGCTTCACTCCTGACAGCAGACTTTAAAATTGACACTTTTATTTTATGAGTTAATCAGCAGAATTTTTAGTTACTTTTTATAATGAGTATTTTCAGCTGTGTCAATGCCCTTTGACCTCACAGACTGCAGGATGTGTGCTCTAACTCTGAGCGCGCTCTCAGGTGAACGGTCGATTGTCTCTAATAAGCGACTTCCTGTCCAGTCGGGGTAAACTGACCCCTCCCTCCCCACTTCCTCCCCACAGTAACCATGATCCATGAGTTCTGGTTCCTCTGCGAGACACTGAATATCTTCCCCCTTTTGCCCCAAACACAGAGGAACGCATTTCATCCCTCCTGAAGCAGCCGCTTAATTAAAGGCAATAAATTATCCAACTGTGAGGTCGGCTTGCTCAGAGGAGGCTGGAGGGAGGGGGGAGGGTTTTAGGGTGGGGGAGGCTGCTGAGGGAGGCGACTGTGTTTGGAGGAACCTTGTTAGTGCTCCGGTTCGTTCCCATCTGAGCACAGGACATATTTATGTTTGTGTGCTCACAGTGGAGCGTACCAGAACTATAGACTGTATATAAATGATGGTGGCAGCTGTGACATCAGTCTTTGGTGACCATATTTGGACCAAAGGTTGGCACAGTTAACGCCAGGAAGCTTGGTTATCATCCACAGACAGAAGTCTACACCAATCCCGGAGCTCTGCCTTCTTGGATGGTCTGTTAGTACAGTGACCTCATGGCAGCTATATGTTTGGTCACATGATGTCATTAAAAGGCTCCAACAGCACAAACACGGCCCAGAGGTCCAGCTCGGGTGAAGCTAGCGCAGTCACCTCCCTGCTGACTTTGGCCGTCACCACGAACGTGAACTCTGAACTTTCTGAACATTGTCTGTCACACATCTGACATGATGCATTCACTGTCTGCTTCGTCTGTGGGAAATGTCACGATAAACAATAAACCTCTCGCTGTGCCCAGCTGTGCTCCCAGCAGCCGTCAGCTCGCCGTGTCCCGGCTCTTCTTTGTGCATCTGACAGCGAGTCTGGATCCTCAGACGGACGCTCGACAGCTGCCAACTAATCACTCATTTCTCTTTAAAAGCAGAGATGAAGGCAGCTTCCACAATCCCCTAAGATGGCAGTCAAACATGGGCGTGCCATGGAGCCTGTCAGTCACAACTCCTCTGAAGTCAAAGCTCCGCTGAGGATCCAAAGCAGATTAATGATTTTGTTTTTTGTGTCAGCCGCCTTTGAAATGAGGAGCATGTAGAAAACTCCCAGAGGACTGGGGCAGCAGATCCACCGAGGGGGACAAATCTCTCCATGGCAGACGGGCCGATCTTTCCCATCAGGCCTGCTGAAGGCGTCACCACTGAACCTCCCGGAGCATCGATTCGAACGGAATGACTCGAGCTGAGCGACACCCGCAAACAAGACACGAAGGAAGACTCGGAGCTTCACACTGTGACTGCAGCCAAGGAAAGGCTCCGCCTCTGGGACACCAACAGATCAACCCGAGCTCTGTGCACAGAAACCAAACAGCACAAACTTCACGTTTAATCGAGGTCAGAAGCAGTTCTACAAGGTCACAGAGGGGTGGAGCCTATCCCAGCTGGCATAGGGTGAAGGGCGGGGCTCACCAGCACAGCTAATCTTTCAAATATCAGGATGAGCTGTAAACATTTTCATTTCTGGAGCGTTTTCACTTTAAAAATCGAGATTAAAGAGAAACGTGGAGCCAAAACGACGCAGTAGAGTCGGGACACTGAACGCTGATCTGAGACCAGTTTAAAGACAGAAACTGTGTGATGCTCGCCCGAAACATAACTTATAACTTTATAGTGAATGAAACTTGAATGTCATAAATCGGGCTGATTGGAGCTTGTTGTGGACGTCTCGCTGTGATGCATTCGGATCATTAATGAACGAGTTCAGCATTAAAAACCAAACAGGGCAGAGATGAAGAACAGCAGGAAGTCAGTCAGTTTTAAACCCGGTGCCTTTGTGTCACTAGTTCCTGTTAAAATATCAATAAAGACAAAAATATCTGAGTGTTTTGATTCTGGAGCCAATCCCAGTGAGTCTGTGTGATTCAGGCTAAACATGGAGCAGCTGATGTGTTTATACGTCACAAAAGCATAAATTTGAAATTCTATTTCTTTCCACTTAAATTTAGGAAAATTAAGAATTTTAACTTGTTCAATTTAAATTCATTTATTGTAAATAAGTGATGGGGATCACCTGCAGTACCATCACAGCCCACCAGGGGGTCGCAGAGCACACCGTGGGACTGTCTGTGTTATGGTAGGGGTGTGAAACATGAGGCTCACTGAGGCGTCGGAGGAAGGCAGAAATTTTGGACTTTAATCTGTTTTCCTGCCGATAAAAACTCCTCGCGACACCCGAGCGATTCAGTAACACAGGAATAAATGAGAGTTCCTGTTTTTGACCATCAACTGTTGAAATGTACGTTCAGTGTTGTTGTTGTTGTTAACAGGCGGCCTTTTACACACTCACGCATTTTTAAACAAGTCTCCTTCATCATGCAGCTGTTTGTCTGCATGATGAGGCTGCAGGAATCACATGATCATATTTCAGGATTAAATGTGCAGCTAAACATCTTTGCACCGTTTACCTGATCCACGGGAGCTGAATGTCGCCTGCAGTTCAAAATAAGTTTTATTCTACCTTAAAAGAAGTCTCATTCTCAATTTATTTATTTTTTACTTCAGTTTTTTCCCCAAAGTGGATATTGTTATTTAAGTCCTGACGTTTTATTTCAGTGAGGCACCGAACGCAGCAGGAGTCAAAAATCAGACTAAGAAATCCACAGAATCAGTTTTATTTACGGAGTGGGAGGTCTGAGGGGGTCTACGGTCCAAAACTGTCCGTCCACATCACAGCTTCGCTCTGTCTGCAGAGCAAACGGCTTCAGGAGTCCATCAGCGAGCGCAGAGAGGAAGCCGAGCTGCAGATCTGTCCGTTCTGGGAGATTACATCACAGGAAGTGATCAAATCCAGAAACGTGCGGTGGACAGTGTTTGTCTTTGCCTTCACGATCGCCGTCTGTCCTCACGTTTCTCTTTTTAGTCCGTGGAGCGCTCTGAGAAGGCCCGCCGAGAACAGAGGCAAGCTCAGGTGTTTCCTCATCAGCCACGCCCACAGGGCGGAGAGCTGATGGGCAGGGGGTGAAGAGGCGTGGGGTCCCGCTCCACGCTATGGGGGTCTGCAGACCTGATCAGAGTCCTGCAGAGGAAACACAGAGGGTCAAGATCAGGAAGAAGGCCCGACGTAGCCTCAGGAACCAGTGTGTGTGTGTGTGTGTGTGTGTGTGTGTGTCTCACTGACAGCTGCATCGTTCAGTAAAAGCTGAGAGAAGAAAAACTCGTCGACCTGCTGTCTCCATTGACTTCACCCTCCCTCCTCCTCCTCCCTCCCTCCTCCTCCCCCCTCCCTCCTGCTTAATAATAAAAACAGCTTACAGAGTAATTGGACTCTGTGTAATCAAATAAAGAGATGAGTGCGCCTCTCGCTAACGATCAGTTCATTAGACTGAACGTGGAGCGGCTCTCAGAGGATTCATTGACCTTTAATCAGAGGGAACTGGCTTTAATTAGTGAGGAGGTGCTGAGAGGAGGAGATGAAGCTCAGGCTGTTGGAGCCGTTCAGGATCAATCCATAGCGAGCGACATACTGACATCGGCTGAGTGCCGCCAGCGCCAAGGCTGTGGGTGTTTCTGTCACATCTTTATATCAGCAGATTCACTTCAAACATCCAGATTACAAGAAAGTCTAAACATCTCTTTCAAATTAAAAGCCCTTTTAAGCAGCAAAGGGTCCACTGAAAACACTAGAACGCCTTTAATTTGAAGAGAATGCAGGAAGTGCTGGCTCTGTGTGGCGTCACTCACGGTGGTTTCCTGCGACGCCGGGCGCCTCCTCAGGCTGCAGGGTGCAGGCGGTGGTGCTACATGTAGTGCCACTGTCCCTCCACGCCCATCCCCATCCCTACACCACCCATCGGACCTGTCACACACACACACACACACACACACACACACACACACACACACAGACACACACACACACAGATGAAAGCACTGCCCCCTTCCTTCAGCTCCTCTGTAAATAAAAGTTTTTAAAACTATGAAATCAGCCACGACTGTGATCTCTGCAGCGTGTCCTGGACTGTAGCTTTGCATGAAGCTCAGTTCACAATAAGCCGTCCTCTCTGTGTTAAATCTAAACTTTGATTTCAATGTGCAGATTCTGCAATAATATAACACAATCGAACCCACAGCAGCATAAGCTGTGTGTGTGTGTTTACCAGGCGGTCTGATTCCCACGGGCGTCTGACCGTCCACCATGAAGCTTCCCATTGGCTGGCCATCTGGGCCGTACGGCGGCGCTTGGCTCACTGCGGACAGAGACGACAGCTCGTTTTAATGGTGGAGGATGCCCGGAGTCGGGACCCGAGGCCGTCGGCCGGCCTGCACTGACACCGCCACAGCCTCCACTTTACACCCACACACAAAGGCGTGATCAGGTCCACACGCAAACACCAGGAAAAATCAAGCCTATTACAGTTGTCGGCATGAGAACCTGAGCACCAATCAGGTCCATCCGTGATCTTTTTCCCGCCCATCTTCTTTAGTCTCACATTTTTTTCTGACACTTACAGTCTGTGCAGAGTAACTCTGCATGATCCACAGTCCAAAATAATCCTCCTTTATGTGATTCTGAGTGCCTCCCCTCAGTTCATCCATCTGACGCCAGCTGCGTTAGCTCCTCCCCCTTTACGAGCGGCGCCCCTGGTTACAGGAAGCGTCGGGTTTGCGTCAGCGGGCTCGCGCTGTATCTCCTAACAGAGCAAAATAGAAGCAGATCCTGCAGCGATCCTGTGCGCAGCTAAGCGCGCTCCAATTAGAGCGATGACACATGGAATCGGAGGTTAGCACCTGCTTCTAATAAAAGCTGGCTTCACATGAAAGCCTCCTTCACTCTGCTGTGGGGTAAAAACACGAATCGATAGAAAACGACTGCTTCCAAATATCAAACGATCGACTGTTTTCACGCGTGCTGTGTTATGAAAACGCCGCAGGAAGAGAGGCGAAACGTAAAAGAAATATAACATCACATCACTGCATTACGTGTTCGAATACCTTTGGAATAACGTCACATCTGTTAAAGCAGCTGTGATGTTCTCGCGGTGGTGGGGGCCATCGGTCGGACACGAATGGAGAGGTTTTGGTCCTCGTGGTGGAATCGGCCTCGTTCCCTGAAGCTGTTTCTCACCGCCGTCTTTCAGCAGCGTCTCCAAACCTTTGTGAGGAAGTCAGCTGCGGGGTTAATGCTAAGAAAGCTCAAGGGCCAAAAGGCTAACAGGACTTTAGCTCCACTTTAGCCGGGGCTCCTATTTGTTGTAATCCCGGCTTCAAACGTTGAATGGAGTGGTCAGTCAAAGCGATTAGCGTCTTTGTCTGGAGCTAATCCCGCCGGGGTTTAGAAGCCATTCAGAGTTTAAGCCTCTCCGCTCGCTCCAACGCTCCGAGGAACCGAGCGAGACGCCGCTTTTTCAGCTCGCCTTACATGCGGAGCGAGTTCCCATGAACACTGGCGTTCCAGTCCCAGCCGGGTGTTTGGAAAACTCATGCAGACACGGTGGAAGAGCACGGATACTGGAGGAGTTTCTGATTTTATGGAAACGAAACAGCCGCTAATACACCTGTGAGACCTCACCTGCTCTGTTTGACTGATCGATCATGGGCTGAACGATCCGCCGCCTCGCGTTGATGAACCTGAAAGTCAAAGAAAAGAAGTCAGAGTTTGTTTTTAACAACGACAATAAACTCAGGTTCAAACGGGAGAGAACGAGCTGCTGCACAGCTTTACTGCGTGGTGTCGACCCCGTTACCGAAGCTAGCGTTACCTCTGACGTTTCCTCGGTAACCCACTTTGGACCAGTTCATTAGGTACACTTTGGTTGGAGGTCTGACCACGTGGCAGCCACCTCAGGTCAACAACAGCATTCACACTTATTCTGGAGAAAACTTTGATTTTATTCGTTACTGATAAATTGCTTCAGGTTAAGTTTAAACACCCAGCAGCTCAAACTGGCTTCACTGGAAACTCGTTCACTGGTTTAAATTTTACCGTCATTTACGCAAACATCGAGGCCTCGGTGTAGGAGAGAGCCCTGATGCAGGCGTGTTACAGAATCCGCTTATTGGAACTCAGGTCCATCTGACCTGTTACTGTGCAAAATAAAAACTGTCTAAAATCCAGTTTGGACATTTTTAATGGCAGAACAGACACTATGTTAGATGTTTAACATGATCAGCACAAATCAATCAGATCACTTCCTGGAGATTAACCAATGGGAAGCCGTCGGCGAGCACTGGCCACGTCTCCTAATTACGCTCTTAAAGCCATCATCTTGGTATGCGTGACCTCCTACCCGGCACCTCCTGTGACCTCCCCAGCTACTGCCATTAGTCATCCCCCCCCCCCCCCGGCCTCAAGTAAAAGCTCTGTGGTTTCCTACTTGATTTATGTCCTCCTAAACCCTGAGCCCCGGGTGGGGAGGGACCATTTCAACAGGAGGGTGGGGGGGGGGGGGGGGGGGGGGGGGGTTCTTTTCAGAAAAACAAAGGCCACAGCTGTCCTCTGGGGGACTGAAAAAGGTACGGGGGGGGTGAGATGAGAGGAGAATATTTCCAGGTCAGTCAGAGTAAAGCTCTCAGTAACTCTGCCATCAGCCCGTTAGCACGAGGCTACACGAGCTCATCAGGACACACGAAACAGGAAATAAACGGTGATAAAACGTTGCGCTCGCACTGCACAGTGCAGCTCGGGCCGACAGCCTCAGATCACTCCGACGTCACGGTTTCATTTGGACGTTTTAGTAAATCTGGTTTTGATCAACATCCAAAGAAAAAACGAATTATCTCATCTCAGAAATGTTCAAAATAACAAACGTGACGTCATAACTGCAGCTCACTATTAAAGTCATCGTTTCTGCTCGAACGCACGCGCTCTGCAGAGCTGCACAGGAACCTTTCAGCCACATGACGAGTGCGTGACTTTAACGCTTCTGCTTTTGGCATCACAGGAAGTGACATAATGACCAGGACAGATTTGTGCAGCATAATTCAGACACGAGGAGCCATTTGAAACATGGAAATGCAACAATCAGCAGGAAAACACAAACCAGACCACGGCTGTTTCCAGGTATCTTCTGCAGCAGGTAACACTGTGGGCGGGGCCAGTGCTCCACTTTTCATCGAGTCAGTACATCAAATAATAATCGCAGCATCAATGTAACTGTTAAAATCACAAATTTAAAACCCTTTCCACCTTCAGTAGCATCACATCCTGTTGACCTGTTGGACACGCCCAGGACTACATAACTCCGCCCTCTTCCCCACCTTCCTGCCAGGCTGAGAACAAAGAACGTGTAGGTGAGGAAGAGTATGCTTAACCTTCTCATGAACTGATTATATAATGGATCATCATCCAGTGTCAGTGAACATTCAGGTCCGTGTGTCTTTGAGAAAATGATGGATTAGTGATGGAAGCTGATCTTATCCCAACTTCCTGAGTCCTACAGGGAAAAATCCTCCATCAAGAGCGAGACGGGAAAGACCGGAGGGACAAAAATGTGCTAAAAACCCGACAGAGCACAGAGTGAGGACCCAGGAGGGAAAGTCCCAGCGTTTAATGGTCCAACGCTGTGGTCGGCCTCTTACAGAGGTCACATGGTCGCTCTGCAAAGGTCAACTGCAGAGAAGACGTACGCTCCCACAGGAACCGCGAGCCCCATCACCACAAAGGTGTCGCCGCTGGAACCGGCACACTCAAAAACCTCCTAGGAGCCGTTTCCAAGTCTCAGACAGTAACTGGAAACACCATCCACAGAGCGGAGCCTGCTCCTCAGACCTCCAGAACCCACCTGCCGGGACGACTGAAAGTCTTACATCTGGGACCGCGTGCGAGGCCATGGTCACGATCCTTCTGCAGCACTAGGCCGCTATTTTGTTTCTTGCCTCCAACACATTTAAAGCCAGAGGAAAACAACGAGACCAGAACCGGATTTCTCTGAAATAATGAAAACTTCAGGCGTAGCTTCGAAGGCCGATCGGCCTCCTGACCCCCCACCGCCCGGCGGGGAGGGGCGGGCTCGGGCCGCTCTGTACAGTCAGTGTTTAAACAAAGCAGATCTATTAATCACCACACACACACTCCCCAACCGCCTGCTTGTAAAACATGTAGAAGCTCCGCCCACTGAGGGAGTCATTCTGAGGTCAGCACCCCCCCCCCCCCCCCCCCACCACAGGCGTGTTTAAATAAACCAGTCCAGCTGTTTGCCATGAAAATGCCATTTACACCAACTGCACACCCCTCACACACACACACACACACACACGCGTGCGCGCGCGCACACACGCGCATACACACGCACACACACACACACACACACGCGCGCGCACACACACACACACACACACAGACGCGCACACACGCACACAGTTTAACGTGTCGTCTCATGTCTGAATAATAAACTTCCTCCTCTCATTCACACGGATCATCGAGCAAATGAATTCACCTCGATGTCGGACGCTTTCACAAACCGTCCAATCACAGCGGCCCAGGAAGTGGCGACCTTAATCCCCGCCATCACTCACAGGCTTTCCATAACAAACACATGCAAAACAGGCGGGAAGTGCGTCTGGTTGGAGTGTTCACGTTCACCGCAGCGTCCGTGTCATGAGTTCACGAGTTAGTCGCCACGTCAGCAGACAAACGCGAGACACGTGAAGCTAGGCAACGAGCTGCCAAACAAAACAGACGTGACCGGTCTGAGCGTGCCCGGCCTCGCCATGGTGCGTTCTTCGAGAGGACGTACGAGGTTCCTGGATCGGTGAGGCGGCGACTGGCGAGATGTCACAGTCAGAGGCAGCGAATCAGAGAGAAGGCCCTGTTTCTATCTTTTGTTTCATAAAACACGAATACACACGCCAACCCCACGGGCTGAAAGATGAAGGCCTGCAGTTCCTCTGACGACCAGCAGAGGCAGCAGTGAGCCAGCCCCACAGACTCACACCCTGTGCGGGGCGGGACATGTACATAACTCGCCTGTGTGGGGCGTGGCCTTTCTGACTGGAGGGATGGCGACACAGGCGGAGGTGGTGGGGGCTGGTTTTGTTTTTCTACAGTAATCGGATATTTTCGACTTCCTGTTTTTGACGTGATGATCGCTGGAGTCTGGCGAGAAGATGCTCTTTTATTAAACTTAAGCTTTCACGCTCGCTGTGTCAGATTCTGAATTTATTAACGAGTCGTTCTCCTGACAAACATTTAACTGTTGCCACGGTAACGGGACCGGAGGCAGTTTGACCTCACGGCCGTGCATTTCACTCGGAACCAGCTTCCAGTTTGGATTCAGGAGACAGACACTATCTCTACTTTTAAGATTCAAACTTTCCTTTTTGCTAAAGCATATAGTTAGGGCTGGACCAGGTGACCCTGAATCCTCCCTTAGTTATGCTGCAATAGACGTAGGCTGCTGGGGATTCCCATGATGCACTGGGTGTTTCTTCTTCACTCACTATGTGTTAACAGACCTCTCTGCATTGAATCATATCTGTTATTAATCTCTGTCTCTCTTCCACAGCATGTCTTTATCCTGTCTTCCTTCTCTCACCCCAACCAATCACAGCAGATGGCCCCGCCCCTCCCTGAGCCTGGTTCTGCCGGAGGTTTCTTCCTGTTAAAAGGGAGTTTTTCCTTCCCACTGTCGCCAAAGTGCTTGCTCATAGGGGGTCATATGATTGTTGGGTTTTTCTCTGTATCTATTATTGTCGGGTCTACCTTACAATATAAAGCTCCTTGAGGTGACTGTTGTTGTGATTCGGCGCTGTATAAATAAAACTGAATTGAATTCACTTCCTTCTCCTCTCCTTGCTTCCTTCTCCTAGCCTCCTGCGTTTGCCTCCTCTCCTCGACACCCAGACTTTTACTGTTAGTGACGAGTTTATTTGGGCACAGAGCAGCTGAGTCAGACGTGGATGCGGACATTTATTCACTCTACTGGCAACATTAGCACAGGTGAGGTGCAGGTGACGCATACTCCCAGCAGAGCATCCCTCAGGTCTCCACCTCAGAGCTCCAATTAGCTCTCAAACTAAGCACCTCCATCCTCCTGAGAGTGGAGACGAGGAAACCCAGCAGGAATTCACCCCCACCCCGCTCATTAGGCTCAGGGTGGGGGTGGGGCCAAAGGTCTGCCTTCCCATAAGTACCTGCGACTGCTTGGTGACTCACCAGTTGTTGACCTGCAGGATGGTGAGGCCGGTGTCCTGAGCCAGCTGCTTCTTCTGCTCCTCCGACGGGTACGGGTGCTGCAGGGGGACAAAACACACCAACATCAGTGCGCTGCAATTAACAAAGGAAGCAGTGAGCCAATTAGACAAGGAAGCATCCTGGGACTCCTGTTAATCAGACTGTGTGTGTGTATCATTTTTACTGAAACACCGGTGACTTGGTGGTGTAACTGCCGTGTACGTTTGCAGTTTAACAGTCACTGTTTCATTTGAGCGAACACTCTGATCACAGCTGATCAGCTGGATTTAAACACATGACGTCTGCAGATAAACTTATAAACATGACAGAAAATAATCCCTGAGACGGCCGGCCGGTGTTTGAGCCTGCAGATCCTCTGAAGATTCAGTGACTGTTATGTAAAGTGTAACCTGCAGCTGCATGCTGTGGACGGTGTTTTTTCAGTTTTAGTATTTCTTTTGTTTTCTATGCTGTGAGTGAAAAACGTATCTCTGAGACGTTACGGCGTCCCGGCTGTCTGCAGCTCACCTTGTGCCAAATGTCTCAAAGCAACGTTTGTGGAAAACAGCACTTTAAATAAAGCGCCGGGGGCTCGGGTGGGGGTCAGGGGTGGGTGTGTGGGGGTTCATGTAAAGTTCATGTTAATGACGTTCAGCAGCGCCGTGAACAGTAAATAATGTCTTGAGTTTGTTGGTGCGCTGACTGAAACCAGCTGCTGCCGCCCGGCCCCACAGAGCAGCACCTCCACTAACACCACCCTCGGTCCAGTCTGCAGACACCCAGATGTGCAGGCCAACGTGGACAGCACGCTCAGTTCCAGGTTAGACTCATAGTGATGGAGCCCCACACTGTCACTGACTTCCACCAGTCGACACTTCTGTAAAGCCGGACTTTCATCCAGAGAGGAGGCTGACTGAGTGACAGGCAGGTTTGTAGCAGAGTCAGAGCTCTGCAGGACTCTGTGGGACTCTGTAGGACTCTGTGGGACTCTGTGGGACTCTGTAGGGCTCTGTGGGACTCTGTAGGACTCTGTAGGGCTCTGTAGGGCTCTGTAGGGCTCTGTAGGGCTCTGTGGGACTCTGTAGAGCTCTGTGGGACTCTGTGGGACTCTGTAGGGCTCTGTAGGGCTCTGTAGGACTCTGTGGGACTCTGTAGGGCTCTGTGGGGCTCTGTGGGACTCTGTAGGGCTCTGTAGGACTCTGTAGAGCTCTGTGGGACTCTGTGGGACTCTGTAGGGCTCTGTAGGGCTCTGTGGGACTCTGTAGGACTCTGTAGGGCTCTGTAGGGCTCTGTGGGACTCTGTAGGGCTCTGTAGGACTCTGTAGGGCTTTGTGGGACTCTGTAGGGCTCTGTGGGACTCTGTAGGGCTCTGTGGGACTCTGTAGGACTCTGTAGGACTCTGTAGAGCTCTGTAGGGCTCTGTGGGACTCTGTAGGACTCTGTGGGACTCTGTAGGGCTCTGTGGGACTCTGTAGGACTCTGTAGGGCTCTGTGGGACTCTGTAGGGCTCTGTGGGGCTCTGTGGGGCTCTGTGGGACTTTGTAGGGCTCTGTAGGACTCTGCGGGACTCTGCAGGACTCTGCGGGACTCTGTAGGGCTCTGTGGGACTCTGTAGGGCTCTGTAGGGCTCTGTAGGGCTCTGTGGGACTCTGTAGGACTCTGTAGGACTCTGTAGAGCTCTGTAGGGCTCTGTGGGACTCTGCGGGACTCTGTGGGACTCTGTAGGGCTCTGCAGGGCTCTGTGGGACTCTGTAGGACTCTGTGGGGCTCTGTAGGGCTCTGTAGGACTCTGTAGGACTCTGTGGGACTCTGTAGGGCTCTGTGGGACTCTGTAGGGCTCTGTAGGGCTCTGTGGGACTCTGTAGGGCTCTGTAGGACTCTGCGGGACTCTGTGGGACTCTGTGGGACTCTGTAGGGCTCTGTGGGACTCTGTAGGGCTCTGTGGGACTCTGTAGGGCTTTGTAGGACTCTGCAGGACTCTGTGGGACTCTGCAGGACTCTGCAGGATTACAGGGCTAAAGCTTCCCTCTGAGTCGGGCCGTCTCTCGGGGCCCTTATCAAGGGTTTGTTTAAAGGTGGATAAATTTACGGTGGTATTAAAAACGCCTCTGAGGCATAAACAGAGCGAGTGGAGCAGCGAGAGGCTGGGAGGCTTTTCTTTAACCTCGTCCTGTGACGAGCTGGCAGGTTTCTTTCAGCACCTCCTGCTTTGACTAAAACCCAGTTTAAGGTTTCACCACCTCCTCCCTTCATGTGGCGAGCAGGGAAACGTCCCGTCCTCCTGCCAAAGCTCTGTGATCTGATAGCAGGTAATTGTCCTAAACAGCATCTAATTGGCCACAATCAGCACGCCGTTTCGTCACGTTTGAGCGGCGTTCTCCGGGGAAAGGCTGCTAACGTGTCTCCGGGGAAGGTTTTCATCGCAAACTGGATGAGTTAAAGGAGAGCAGAGACCCCGGGCTGTTTACAGACAGACGGAGCTCATCGCAGCCCTGAAACCACAGTTGCCCCCGTCAGAGGGCGGAGTCAGCCCCCTACACATAGCCAACACGACTCTGTAACTGTGCAAAAGAAATGTAACTAACATCCACCCATCTCTATTCCTCATCTTCATCACGAAGCTTCTTCCTCTGAACTGCACTGCTGCTGAGACTGCAGGGGTGGATTCTGATTGGACAACCTGTGGAAGCCAGCTGAGGGGCAGCACTCAGAGTCTGACGGACACTGTGAGTGTTCACCGAGACACGGCTCGCATAAATATTTATGACAATGTTAAATAAATAAATGTTTACATGTTTATACATGTGTGTAAATATTCACACACACACAGACACACACAGGACCTCAAACACAGCCTCAGCAGCAACGTGTGTGTGTGTCTGTGTGTGTGTGTGTGCATGTCTGTGTGTGTGTCTGTGTGTCTGTGTATCTGTGTGTGTGCCTGTGTGTGTGTGCATGTCTGTGTGTGTGTCTGTGTGTGTGTCTGTCTGTGTGTGCCTGTGTGTGTCTGTGTGTGTGTCTGTCTGTGTGTGCCTGTGTGTGTCTGTGTGTGTCTGTCTGTGTGTAGGTGTGTCTGTGTTTGTGTGTGTGTGTCTGTGTAGGTGTGTAGGTGTGTCTGTGTGTGTGTAGGTGTGTGTGTGTGTCTGTGTGTGTGTAGGTGTGTCTGTGTTTGTGTGTGTGTGTGTCTGTGTGTGTGTGTGGGTCTGTGTGTGTGTGTGTCTGTGTATGTGTGTGTCTGTGTGTGTCTGTGTGTGTGTGTGTGTGTATGTGTGTCTGTGTGTGTCTGTCTGTGTGTGGGTCTGTGTGTGTGTCTGTGTGTGTCTGTGTGTGTCTGTGTATGTGTGTGTCTGTGTGTGTCTGTGTGTGTGTCTGTGTATCTGTGTGTGTGTGTCTGTGTGTTTGTGTGTGTGTGTGTGTCTGTGTATCTGTGTGTGTGTGTCTGTGTGTTTGTGTGTGTGTGTCTGTGTGTGTCTGTGTATCTGTGTGTGTGTGTGTCTGTGTGTGTGTCTGTGTATCTGTGTGTGTGTGTCTGTGTGTTTGTGTGTGTGTGTCTGTGTATCTGTGTGTGTGTGTCTGTGTATCTGTGTGTGTGTGTCTGTGTGTTTGTGTGTGTCTGTGTGTTTGTGTGTGTCTGTGTGATGCTGACAGATGAAATCTTCATTCTGGAATAAATAAAATCAATTATTGATGCTTCGGTGCTTCTGGGAGAAAAACAAAGTGTTGATCTGTGATTGGAGTTTATTTACATCCCGGCACGTCTGCCAGACGCCGTCCGACACTCAGCATGACGGCTGCAGCATCATCATCATCATCATCATCATCACAGGAAACAAAGACGTTCATCAGTGTGTCATTTTCTCGCGTCGTTCTCAGTAAACACATTTTGTGTTTGTGCTGTTTCTCGATGACATCATGTGACCAGTAACGTGGCTGCTGTGATGTCACTAACAGACAGACAGGCTCCGCTCTGGGTTTTACACGGCAGTCTGCGAGTGTGTGACTGCGGCCATGTTTTTGGCCCCAACCTGACCCCGTTCTTTTTATCGCTTTGTCGTTCACGCTGTCAGGGAAGAAAGGAAGCCGTGTGATGTATGTGGCCACATGCGGCACCGTTTCTGAACGCTCGAGGCTGGCAGGGGGGTGAGAGGTCAATAAAGGTGACCCGCGCACAGGGCGGGGCCCCGGGGCCCCCGGAGGGCCTGTCACGGAGGTAATGGATGATGTTTTCACTGCAGGGCGAGGCTGCCTTCCCTCACAGAGGCCTTTGTTTTTGAGCAAAGCCCCAGAGCCCGCCGGTGATGGAGCGCCTCTGATCACAAAAGGTTTCCTAACGAACGCTGACCCCAGATCTGCGTCTGCACACGCCTCCACCCCCACCGAGAAAAACAAGCCGAGCTGGTCCCGCCTTCTTCGCTCTGAAAGGGCTCAAAGTGTCAGCTCAGTAAGAAGTGAGTCTGCTGTCGGAGGCAGGAAGAAGCAAACGCTCCCCGATTGTTGCTCTGAGCGTTGGGGGGCGGAGCCTTTGGAGCCGAAGCAGCTTCACGTGGATAAAATGTGTTTGAAGGAGCTGCTGCATCCTGTGCTCAAGGACAGGAAGTACAATAAGTTTATCTGAGGGTCCTTCTAAGCTCTCCTGTGATTGGACGCAGGACATGGTGTGTTCACCACCCTCGCATAAAACCAGGCCTGCGTTTCCTCCTGATCCTCCGTGTTATAGGTTCATATAGCGAGGATGACGACCAGCCTGCTAGCCGTAAGTTAGCCACAGGTCAGTTAGCTGATGATGTCATCAGAGTTGACGCTCTGGCGGGATGAAGGATTTCATCTGCTGACGCTGACCTACATGATGAGCTCAGTCAGATATCGATGATGATCAAACCTGTTAATACAGATGATGATGATGATGATGAGGCCGCGTTCACACGTACACGGAGCGTTTCTCTGTGCGGTCTGAGGCCGTAAACACAATCACGCTCACGTTAATGCTCTCCATTTGTTCATTCTGTGGCGCCGAACATCAGACTGTACACTCAGGGCGGGGGGGAGGGGGCGACACGATGATGGACGGAGTCTGGGAGGAGACGCCGGGACCAGATGGAGGTGAAGGTAGATTTCCCATTAGGGGCGTTTGATGTCTGATGGCGTTATTAGAGAGACTTCCTGTTCGGTGTGGCTCGGATTTTGTGTGTGGGAGGGGGGAGCTGCACACGTGTTGCTTTGCTGCATTCTTCCACCCACATCTGCAGCTCTGAGGCTGTAAACAGCTGCTGATGCTGATGGATGGGTGGAGGTGTCCCGCCGCCCTCTGACCCCTGACAGTCGGAAGCCGGGGGGGTGGGGTCAGCGTCAGGGCTTCCTGCTGAACCGCGGAGGCCCTCGGAGCTCCTCTCTGTAATCGCTGCTTTGAAGTCTCCGAGTCGTTCCTCTCGGACCCGGAAAGTCGTTCCAGCTGCCGCATCGGAGCCTCGCTGCAGTCTGCGGGCGGACGCGGCGCTTTAACGAGCCGCCGACCGTAAACAAGCGACGGCACACAAAGCTCCTGCTCGAGTTTGTAAAAGCAGGAGGGAGGCGAATTACACACTCATTAACAGCCGAGTGTTACACTCGCACTTGTAAACGGGTCGGTGTGTGCGCTGTAAACACAGCTCGGCCTGCGGTTTGGCGTTTATGAGCTTTGGCTCACTGGAGTCCATGTTTGACTTCAGGGGAAGATGAACAGCCTCCGACACACGCACGCCTCTGAGAAAGCGCTAAAATTAAAGCTGGTGCCCGTAAACAACCCTCAGTCTGACGGATATTAGCTCGGACACGTGCACACAGACGCCACGCGGCTCTTCGCCGTCAATCAGAGTCCTGGCAGACCGTAAACCCGTCACGCCGTAAACTCAAACTCTTTAGAAGTTTGAGTTTACAGTTTGAGTTTACAGTTTGAGTTTGAGTTCACAGAAGTGATTCTGTGAGCGTTAGGTGGGTCAAAGGTCACGGGTCCTGATGGCCGGACCACGGACACCTTCGCCTTTAAGCCTCGACGGCATAACAGCAGCGATCGAGGATCGAGGGCTGCGAGCCTGCTGACGAGGGGCACTCGGTGACATCACCTCTCAGGAGGGGCAGTCAGGGTAGAGAAAACAAACTCACAGGAAGCAGGGCTGAGGCGGCGGCAGGGCTGAGGCGGCGGCAGTCTGCTGCGAGCGCTGCGGGGATCACAGATCTCTAACGGTCCTCACTGATCGATGTAAGGCGCGTCGGTCTCACCTGTGGGAAACTCGACTGTAAACCTGCAGCGTTAAACTCGCTGGTTTAACGAGCTCGCCTCACTTTCACAGGATTACAGATTCTGTCCTGTCTGAGCGTCCCGACGCACTTACAGCTGTTTGTGTGTTCAAACATCAGGAGCCATCGCGGCGTGTCCAGCTGTCAGTCACACTCAGCACAGTAATCATAACCTGCTATTGATAACTATATGAATCCAGCTCGCAGGACTTGAAACCTCAGAGATGCGTCTCCGTGTGTGGACGTGATCCCGGGAGAACACGTGACTCCAACAAAGCTGCTGTTTGATTTTTCAGGACGATGAGTCCTGCGCCTCTCTGTGTCAGAAGAGTCGGTGTGCTCTGCAGGTTTGTTTGCCTCGCTCTTCACACGACCGTGACCTTCCACAGCCGACGCCTCTTTTCTCCACCCTCCCTCTCTCAGGTGCCACCCCGCCATTTTTCTTCCCACCTCCCATCTGTCACGGGCCTTGCCGTCCCGCAGGTCGCCTCAGAGTCCTGGCAGCGGCCCGACCCTCGCTGAGCGGGACCCGATTTAGCCCGGCCATGTTTGGAGGTGTGTGTGTGTGTGTGTGTGTGTGTTTTTCTGCAGGCTGCAGCCAAAAGCGATGAGTCAGTCAGGACGGGGATTTTGAGCTCTAAGCCCGCCTCCTCCCACTTCTTTGAGCTTCATGAGAGCACGGGTACGTTACATGACCAACAGACGGATAATCTTGAAAAATCCAGGCACACCTGGAAGTACAGGTGAGGCCTCGCAGCTCCGGTTTAACCTGTTAGCGAACGCCACAACTCTGTAATGGTCACGTCAGCACACTCGCCTGGATTCAATCAGGAAACCAGGGGACGTGTCCCGGAGGCCTCAGAGCAGGTGAAACACCTGGACTCCAGCAGAGGTCAGAGGTCACCGCCCCAGGTAGGGAGCAGGGATACGAAGGGTGGGAAGGTCGATGTGACGTCTGAGCAAAACATGACAGGTGAGAGAGGAGGTGGAACAGGAAGTGACCACGAACACAGACGCCAGCGCGGCCCGAGGCGACTCACCGTCAGGTGCTGGAACAGCCAGGCTCTCAGGATGTTGGTGGCCACTTTGGGGAAGATTCCTCTCTTCTTGTTGTTTGACTTGTCCCTGTCGGGGTCGTCTTCATCGCCCGTGCTTGGAGACGCCACGCCGTTATCCAGGCAGTCACCTGACCAGGACACGGCGAGAGAAACGAAAAGAACGCAGGCAGGTGATGAGGACACACACACACATACACACACACACACAGACACGAACACACACACACACACACACACACACACACACACACACACATGTCTGGTTTGCTATCCTCGTGGGGACATCCCATTGACATAATGCTTTCCCTAGCCCCTTACCCTAACCCTAACCATTAAAAATGAATGCCTAACCCTAACCCTTACCCTAAACCTAACCATAACCTAATTGTAACCCTGACAGTAAAACCGCATTTTGAGTGTGAAAATTGCTTTCAACCCCGAGGGGACCTGGATTTTGGTCCCCACGGTGCAGAAAGTCCCCACCAGGATAGTAAAAGTCAGATTTTGGTCCCCACCAGGATAGTACGAACCCGTACACACAGACACGAACACACACACACAGACACGAACACACACACAATCACACACACACACACACACACAGACACGAACACACACACACACACACACAGACACGTACACACACACACACACACACACACACAGACACGTACACACACACACACACACACACAGACACGAACACACACACACACACACAGACACGAACACACACACAGACACGAACACATACACACACACACAGACACGAACACACACACACACACACACACACACACACACACACAGACACGAACACACACACACACACACACAGACACGTACACACACACACACACACACACACACAGACACGTACACACACACACACACACACACACACAGACACGAACACACACACACACACACAGACACGAACACACACACAGACACGAACACATACACACACACACAGACACGAACACATACACACACACACACAGACACGAACACACACACACACACACACACAATCACACACACACACGCGTGTGCGTGTTCTTACTGCACTCTCTCTGCTCTTTAACGAGCCTCAGCGTCTTTAACCGGGCCGAGGTCGGGGCGACGTGCCCCGCCGCAGCCGGGGGGAGGGGCAAAGCAGCGCTGGAGCCCGAAAAGGTGGAAATAATCATAAAAATGATGCGTAACTCCATAAACAAGCTCTCAGCCTCATTAGGCCGAACACCAGCACCCCGAGGCTGATTTACACCTCCCTCCTCCTCCTCCTCAGCTCCCTGAGGAGAAACAGCTCCAGCCCGACCTGCTAATGGCTTGTGACAACACGACTTCACAACAACCTGCAGAGTGAGGTGGGGGAGGAGGACCCACGAGGAAACCTGCTCGGAAACACCCACTCCACCCAAACGTCCACCGCTCGTCACTCAGGCTGGGAATCAAACCCGCAGCGCACAGAGCTTCATTCAGGGCAGCAGATGAAAACAGACACACATCCTATTATAATCATGTCAGTTTAAAACAACCAGCCCCCCCCCCCGTGCTGTAAGAACTGTTTGTCCAGCATTTTATTAGCCGTGGTCTGCTGGCGGCGCGCTCGCTCACAGCCCAGCAAAGTCTTTATTTTCCACCACACGGAACATTTCCTCTCAGCTGGCAGTGGTGGGCGGGGCCTTGTCACTAACAGCCAATCCGAGGCTCTAATAAAAGTGACCTCACTGCTGAGATCATCGCAGGAGCAGAAAAAACTAAGACCGAAGCGGACGTATCCCGCTGAGACACTAAAACCACGACAGGCTGTGGACGCGAGCTCTTCCACCTCAGACAGGAAACCGGCCGTCTGTGGCAAAGATGGGTCATTTCACTCACTCACTAGTCGTGTCCAAATTCATGGGCCGCATCCTCCTGAGGAACCGGCCTTCGCGGTCTACGTGGGCCGGGTCCTTCGAAGACCGAGAAGGTCAGAAGTGCGAGGCTGTGAAATTGGACGGTCTAGCCTTCAGATCAGCGTCACCGCTGTCTCGGTGGAGTTTAATAAACTCGGCCGTCTGCTCCTTGCTATCTAAAATATAACAGGACACTGGAGTAAACTCTCCACCGTCTCACACTTTGTTTAATCAGTTTTCTGTTTGACGTTTATTCAGCTGTGTGAAAACCACCCGGAGGATTAATAAAGTTTTATTTTATCTAATCTAATAACTTTAATCTCAGCCAAACCGATTTACTCACGAACAAACAAAACACTGAAAAAATTTCGTTTAACCTGAGTAGCGAAAGTCCGTGGTGATCTGAAAATGATGTGCCGGGAGTTGTGCCGTTCTCAGCGGCTTCAGTGACCCTCGAGCTCCCGGTCAGCTATCGAGCTGGTGGGTAACAGACGTCTCCGAAAACGCCGGAGCACTTTTGCAAATATGTGATGTCTTGATAAACCAAGCAGATATTTGAAGTTTGCACAGCTACATTCTCGCCTGAAAATATGTTAAAACTTTATTTTGTGACCCAGAAAGAATAATAAGAGTAATATTAAAACTTAGTAGCGGCCGCCATTGTTGGAAACTGGAGTTTGGCTGGGCCGCGCTATGAATTCTGGGATATGATGGGCCACGAACAACACACCTGACCCATCCTTCAAATTCGGGGAAAAGGAGGACGCATTGTCGGCTACATTCGGAGGAGTCTACGAATTTGGACAGCCTCTGATGCGTCACTGTGACGTAATCGGCCTACAA
Organism: Pelmatolapia mariae; assembly: GCF_036321145.2. Taxonomy (NCBI): domain Eukaryota; kingdom Metazoa; phylum Chordata; class Actinopteri; order Cichliformes; family Cichlidae; genus Pelmatolapia; species Pelmatolapia mariae. The sequence continues at coordinate 44,077,362 of NC_086232.1, forward strand.
ATGCGTCCTCAGGAGGATGCAGCCAATGAGTCTGGACACCCCCTCAGTCTTCCTGTTAGCGCGCCTGTCATGTCTGTTGGTCACATGATCAGTAGCTGGAGGTTCCTGTATCGATGCATCAAAGAGTTCACTCGTCTTTGCTTTGGTCAGCACAGAAGCAGCTTAACATTATTAAAGGTCCTAATGTGCACATCTCCATCAGCCTTCAGGGCCACAGGAGGAAACACCACAGCTGGCTAATGTTCACAGCTGTGCACGCTCAGTGTGTCTGTGCTGCTGGAGCCTTTTGGGACATTTCAATAACATTATCTGACCAATAACACGGCTCCTATGAAGTTACTGTAACAGACCGTCCAGGAAGTCTGAGCATGCAAACTGTGCTAGCTAGCTAGCATTAGGTGATAACTAATTTAGATGCAGTCACCTGTGAGTGGCCACACCTGACCCAAACCCAACATGGCGGCTGCTAAAATGCCAACGACAAGATAATGTGGAAACCAGTGAGCGAAGTCACGGTGGGTACAGCCATCTTTTTATACAGGCTATGGCTTCCATGTCAAAGAAAATCGGAGATCCAGCACACAACGTTTACCTGTGACTCCGGTGACTCCTCCCATCCACAGGAGGATTTCCGAGTCAGCAACTTCCAAAGCTGAGTTACTGCTCAGGTGAGGCAGGAAACATGCAAATGTTTGATTTGCAAACGAGCTGATTTTCAGCTCCATCTGTCAGCCGGCACCACCTGCTTTACAGGTGTGTCTCAGAAGGCTGCTCCTCCCAGAGTCAGGGATGTTTAACGTGTCCCACAAACAGACATCCAGAAAGCTCATGCAAATATGGCTACAACCAATCAGCAACCAGATCTGACGGGAGGGAATAAAAACAAACATCAAGCCGACAGAACGGCGAACGTTTGGTTTGAAATAAAGAAAAGAGTGTTTGTCGTCTTCTGCTCAGGCACGTGATGAGAAATGAAAGTGACGCCTGTCCAGCATAAATCCACAAAAACCATCATCATGAGCAGGCAACCACATGGCATACGGCGGGAGAGCAGCCGGCTGGGGTCCGACCTGCGGCCCTTTGCCTCTCCGCTCTATCTACAGCGTCTGTATCCAATAAAGTCCAGAAAATCAGCCCAACACGACGTCACGTTAACCTCACAGATGACGTTAGAATGAGACGTGAGAGAGAAGCTGAGCAAAGCTTTTAAAAATCCCACCCCCACCAAGATGTGGACTGGAGGTCAGAGCTGCGAGTGGACTGTGGCGGTGTTAACGTGTAAACGTAGGCGTGGACAGAGAAACCGCGGGGCCCACTCCAGCTGGACCGAGACCAGCGGCTCGAAGCCAGAGCTGCTGGAGCCCAGTGTGCTTTTCTTCATGTTTCACTGCCCACAAAATATTTTATCATGAATGAAGCAGCAGCTGATTAGTCAGCCTGTGACACCACCATCATTTATTTCTACTCTGAGAGTTTCAACTCCAACTGCAAAGAACTGCGGTTTGTACTTTACTGTCAGGTTTACGGTTAAACGTCCCAGAAGAGCGCTTTTCTTCGATCTACAGTCATTCCTGAGGCGGAGCAGCCTCAGTGACATCATGAGGGGGAGGAGCTGGAGTGCAAGTGGGTTGTAAAAGAGCTTGCAGAGACGTGTTTGAACGCTATGCTCAGTTTGAGTTTTTTCAGGAATAAACAGAGTCTGACGGCAGGGTTTGTCGTTGGTCTGCACGTGTACCTGGCTCGCTGCTGTTGTCGCCACTGTGAGACGCGTGTCCTCCGCTGGCCGGTCCCGGCGTCCCAGCCGACCTGATCGACGCCGAGTCGTCGTGATCTCTGCTCCACGAAACCTGCCGAAACAAAAATGGTAAATGGCTGTACTTGTATAGCGCTTTACTAACTTACTTAGTCCCTAAGGACCCCAAAGCGCTTTACTCTACATCCAGTTATCCACACATTCACACACAGGTGATGGCAGCTACACTGTAGCCACAGCCGCCCTGGGGCGCACTGACAGAGGCGAGGCTGCTGGACACTGGCGCCACCGGGCCCTCTGACCACCACCAGTAGGCAACGGGTGAAGAGACTGTCGGAGCCGGGGCTCGAACCGGCAACCTTCCGATTACAAGACGAACCGCCAACTCTTGAGCCACGATCGCCCCTAACGACAAACATTCATCAGGTCTGTTTCCAACTGGATCTGACCCTCCCGCAAACGCCTTCACATCTGCCAACGACGCTAGCCGTCCGGTCTGGAAAGATGAGCAGCTTCCATTAGTAGCTGCTGCTTTAACACGCACTCATCGTGGTTAAGATATTTCACGCCGTCAGGTTCGTGCGAGGGTTTAAGACTCAGAGTAACGGGAAGCCTGGACTATTTATACACACAGAGGACTGAACACAGAGAAGAAAACCAGCAAAAACTATTCAAGTGAAACCTTAAAACCTTAAACAAGGCTGAAACATGGAAGCACTAAAACATACTAAACATGAACATGACTCTAGGAAACAGGAAGGATCAAACAGGAGGGAAGGAAACAAGGAGGCGAGGAACTTGACAAGGAAAGCTTTGTTCTCTGAGCCGCTGGCGTTTGAAGGGTTAAAGAGTTGAAGTGCTGCTGGACACGAAACACTGCTCTATGCACAGCCAGTGCTTCCAAGGATCCTTGACAAAGGCACCAACAGAGGACTGATCTGATCTTTCAGGTGGGAACGAAATCGGTCGTAAGCTCGAAGCCTTTTGTTCCTCAGCGTCTTATGAAAAAGCGTGAGGATGAATGAAGATGCTTTAAGTTTTTTGAACGCCTGAAATCATTTCCTGTGCTGTGGAAATCCCTCACAGCTCCGATGTGTCCGACATTAAAGGGAAAATGAGGTCACCGCCTTCACTTACAGGAGCGTTTCTGACTCCACCCTAAACGCTACACGAGCTACAACAAAAACAGAGAAGACGACGTATTTTGTGCCTCAAGAGTTGAGCGAGCTCACCCGATCCACGAGGTTCCCCGACGACCTGACAAAGTCCTCGCCGTCTGACTTGTTTCCGTCTCTGTCGTCTATAACCAGGTCGATCGGCATTTTGCCTTTCAGACAGCTGATGTATCGATGGCAGAAGTTATCGCAGAGCTCGTGAACCTGGAAAAAAAATGTAGAGGCAGGCCTGACGTGGAGATGCTTTCACCACCAAAGAACCACAATAAGCAAACAAAATCGGTAAAGTTGAAATCAAACACAGTGACGACGGCGCCGTGCTCAGGATTAAGCTGGGATTAGCGGCACGCTCTAATTGCAGCAGATGTTGGTTAGTTAGACCAACCTTCTCCAGCTCCAGGAGGTGGAAACGCAGCACCTGGATCGCCTGAATCATCTGCGAGAAACACAAATTCATAAATGCAGACATGCAGAACATACACACTGCACCGCTGCTCTCCTGACATTAAATCCCAGATGTTCCAGCATGATCCCATTACCTTTGAAGTGCTGGTATTACCCCCCGGGACTCCATGACTGGGCTTTATAGAAGCTCAGAGGCCAGTTAGGCTGAAAGTGTGCTACCTGCAGCTACTTCTTTAAATGACTCACCAAGTTATCGAGCTCTGGGTTGGATGAAAACAGCGGCTTCTCCGAGCGGATCTGCACACACAGACAAACGAGGATGATTATGGGAAACCTGCAGAGCGCGTCCCTGTGACGTACGCTCATCACGTTTGGCTTAAAACACTCTGAAGTGAAGTCCTGTTTTTTCTCCATAGACTGAAAAGTCACAGCAGGTGGGATGAATGAGGCTTTCTCAGGTGGCAGAAGCTAAAGCTTCAGCCACACTGCTGCTGGAGCTTTAGCTTCTCCACGAACCCTCCACCCTGATGTGCAGGGCCCGCCTCACACATGAACCACCGCTTCCTGTTCACCTGTTTGGAGAAGACGGCGATGTCCTCGCTGAAGGAGTCGGAGGAGCAGACGTCTCCCCCGGCCACGGCGCTCTCCCTCGGCGTGCAGGTTGCCAGTTCACATTTCTCAAAGATGAGTGCAAGCAGCGGGAATAAAGGATGTCTGCAGGAGGAACAGAGGAGGAGGTCAGACGGAGCTCCAACACGTTTCCTGCTGCTGAAACTCTATCCGACAAATCTGTCACACACTGCTGTGCACGGTTTCACTTTAAACGTGTCTTCTTCACAGGAAGTTAGTCCATTTTTCTTCTTCCAGTCTTCAAGCTCAACGCGGCTTTTTCATCTGGTTCTTCGGCTTTTTCCAGGATCCCTGTGAGCTCGCTTCGGCTGCAGGAAGCAGACCGAGGAGGCTGCCTGCAGGAGCTGCTCGGCCTTCTTCAGACTTTCTGTGTCTTTGTGTTTGCTTACGCTGCACTCAGGAATACCATGGCCTCTTTAGCAGAGCTCACTGAAGACTTTACAGCAGTGCAGCCTCGCTGTTTGGAGGAGGCATGAATCTGTGTGTGACTGAATCTCCCACAGGAGTAAAACAAGCAGCTCAAACAGCAGAAGAGGAGTGAGACTTTGAAAAAGGGACTGAACAATGTCGACGCAAACCGCTCATCCATCAGCAGACGGCACATTTGAAGATTTTAATGATAACTTCTAAAGCTCTCTGCTCTCGCAGTGCTAGCATGTAGCTAGCTACAGAAGAGGAGCGAGCTCAAACGGAGTAACGGCTTCTAGGTGGCAGGAAAATTCACACAAGGAAACACATGACTGTGCGAAAAATGTAAGACAGACAAGACCAAACTCTAAGATTCATTTCAGAGTTTTACAATCAGGAATGGTCTGTACGTGATGAACTGCTTAAATATACTTTTATGAAACTTCTTCTTACCAACCTAACTGAAGTTAACTGACCTCTGATGTCATCAACAGATTCAAAAAGTCTGGAGAAATCTGCTCTCTCTTTCTAGTCCCTGTCAGGACTCTTGCTGCAGCATTTTGGATTAACTGAAGGCTTTTCAGGGACTTTTTAGGACTTCCTGATAATAATGAATTACAGTAATCCAGCCTGGAAGTAATAAATGCATGAACTAGTTTTTCAGCATCACTCTGAGACAGGATATTTCTAACTTTAGAGATGTTGCACAAATGGAAGAAAGCAGTCTTACATATTTGTTTAATATGTGCGTTGAAGGACATGTCCTGGTCAAAAATGACTCCAAGGTTCCTCACAGTGTTACTGGAGGCCAAGGTAATGCCATCCAGAGGAAGAATCTGGTTAGATACCATATTTCTAAGATTTTCAGGGCCGAGTACAATAACCTCAGTTTGATCTGAATTAAGAAGCAGAAAGTTAGCGGCCATCCAGGTCTTTATGTCTTTAAGACATTCCTGCAGTTTAACTAATTGTTGTGTGTTACCTGGCTTCATGGATAGATAGAGCTGGGTGTCATCTGCATAGCAGTGAAAATGTATGCTATGTCTTCTAATGATGCTGCCTAAGGGAAGCATGTATAATGTAAACAGAATTGGTCCTAGCACTGAACCCTGTGGAACTCCATAATTAACCTCAGTGTGTGAAGAGGACTCTCCATTTACATGAACAGATTGGAGTCTATTAGATAGATATGATACAAACCACTGCAGTGCAGTACCTGTAATACCTACAGCATGTTCCAATCGCTCTAATAGGATATTATGATCAACAGTATGGAACGCTGCACTGAGGTCTAGCAGGACAAGCACAGAGATGAGTCCACTGTCAGAGGCCATAAGAAGATCATTTGTAACCTTCACTAAAGCTGTTTCTGTGCTGTGATGAGCTCTGAAATCTGA
>NC_086232.1:44085629-44128129 GCF_036321145.2 Pelmatolapia mariae
TCATATTACTATTATTACAATTACTAACATCATATTATTATATTATTATTGTTGTTGTTGTTTTTTAATGTCGTTGTTAAAAATAGAAGAATATTAAAATAAACTAATAAAAAATACTTTTTTTATTCAATAAGTTCCGTTTTCGTTCTTTTTAATGTTCGGAGTTTGATAAAAAGACAAAACGAAACGAAATTCTCGTTCGTTCAAAAAAATAATAATAATAAAAGGAAAGAATTAATTTGTTTTTATTTAGAATAATCTCCGATTTATCTCCTTGAAGCAGCAGCTCAATGAAAACATCCGGATTTACCGCTTTTATTAATCCGCTGGTTCTTATTTTCGCCGCACTTCTCATTCTTCTTTAAAAATTAAATTAAATTAAAATGAGACTTTAAATCTTTAAAAACAAAATAAAACAAAACTTTTAATGTGTAAAAATAAAACGGCGTTCACGTCAGGAAACAAAAACGGTATTTTTATTTCCTCGTCGCCTTTTCCACGGTCACGTTTCTCGCGGTGAAACTTTTTTAGTTTCTGAAACTTTTTCTTTGTTTTTCGGCGACTTTGATGAAAAGCGTCGCGCGGGGTTTTCTTGAAAGCAGCGCGTGCCTCCGCGCTCCGTTTATACCCACCCGTTGCGCCATCGGCCCCGGCTCTCCTCGCGGACTCCCGCTGCCTCACGCGGGGCCAAACTCGCATCCAAGTCCCGGTACCGGATCCCGAATCCCGTCCGCGAGCCTAACAGCGCAAGTCCGAGCAGGAGCGGGGTCCCTTCGCGGACACACGCGGTCCTGCTCCGCGCCTCCGGCTCCAGCAGACCGAGCGGCGGGTCGGTGAGCAGCCGGTCCGATCCGGTGACTCCAAAGCGGCGCTGAGGTGACGCCGAGCCGCCCGCGGAGCTCCGAGCCTTCAAATTCCCATCGCAGCTCCGCGAGGAGGCCGAGCAGGGGGAGGAGGGAGGGCCGCTCCCCCCCACTTAAAGGAGCAGACTTCCTGCGCGTGCCCGCGGCTGTCAAATAGACACGGGGACGCGCCTCACCGGAGCAGTTCTGAAGTGAAAGTTTTCCCCAAACACACCGTGCACCTCCTTCCCCTTACACGTGCGGGACTCTACTGACGTCAGACTTTGCGCGCGCGGGGCCTGCTGCCTGTGTGACGTTCTGACGTCATTAAAACGGTTTTAAGTTTAAAACGAAAGAAATCCCAGTTTCATTGTGTCCTGTTTATACGGCGGAAACCTGCAGTCAGCTGACTCTGAAGAGTGACGTGATGATGACGAAACGTCCAGGTGAACGCATTCAAAATTTTGGTATTTATTTACCTGGATGATTGAGCATGCGTCAAAACAAAGCAACCCTAAGCTTCATCTGATGGTCCACTGCGCCCTCTGCTGTTCGCCGTCCGTCATCACAGCTTCGTTTATTTCCGACCACCCTACCAAATACTCACGTTCTCCTCAGTCGGGTTTACAACTGATGTTTATTCAGAATAAAAAGAATAAATTAATCTGTGAACATTTTACAATGATCGAGCTGCTTTTATTAAATGAATTTATATTTCTAGAGCTATTAAAAACAGAAATGTGTTGCAAAGATCACACAGCTGCCTGTTAGCCCAGAAATATGTTCCTGGAACTGTGAAAACTGTGGATTCATCCACCCAAATCTCTGAGTACCCAAACTGGAGCTCCGCCTCCCCGGACGCTCTGTTACTACAGTAACCTCACAGCAGCCATGTTATTGGTCACATGATGTCTTTAAAAATGCTCCAACGCCACAACCACGGTCCAGAGATCCAGCTCAGGTGAAGCCAGCAGACAGCGAGCAGCTACAGCCGCCTGTGTCACCATTCACCTGTGAGTCAAAGAAGCCACGCCCCTAATAATAGAAACGGGTGAGTTGTAAAAACATCCTCAGGTGTTATGAAGGTAGAAATGTTTTACAGAGACGAAACAGTTTGAGTATCAGGATGTAAACATGTTTGTTTTAACATGGAGTCTATGAGGACCGACTCACTGCTGCCTCTGCTGGACGTCAGAGGAACTGCAGGTTTGGCGCTTCAGCGCTTGCTTCATTAATCAGATCCAAATTAATCCTCATTAATGCACACAACGCTGCAGTTGCACAGTTCAGTCACCTGGTGGCACTGGAGCACAGACTTCTGTTAATGTTCCCACAGGCTGGAAGCAGACCGGGGCTCTTATTTTGAAGAGTAACTCAGCTTTTAAAATGAAATATCTGCATTTAAAACAAGGAAAGAACGACTCAAACAGACCGTTAAACACATAAAACATGTAAACTATTATTATTATTATTATTATACGGTGACGCCACGTGACTCTGCAGTCCTTCGGGTCTGACGTCACCCCTCCCCCGCCCCCTCCCGCTCCTCTCCGTCTGACTCTGAATCCAACATGGAGAAATGAGGAGATGGGGCTCGTCCGGGGCCATCCGCACCGACACCAGCGCTCCATTTTCGGTCACCGCATTCCAGCCCGCTCCGGTGGGGGAGGAGGAGGAGGTGACGGAGGAGGCAAAAAAGGCGGAGGTGGAGGAGGTGAAGGAGACTGGATGAGCTCCAGTGACTGAGGACTGGGAGGAGGAGGTGTTGGGGGGGAACACTCACCGGGATTAACGCCGAGGAGGCGCGGAGGGAGCGGGGGAGGACCGGGCTGCTGCTCCTGCTGAGGAAACATGAGCACCGCGCGCGCCGCCGCGGTGGGAGCTCCTTATGACCGGAGGTGAAATGGGAAACATGAGCGAGGACACGCGCCCGGACGAGTGAGTACCCACGAGAACAAACGGGCTCATCTTCATCCTCCTCCTCAGAGGGAGCTGAACGTGAACCTCCTGCAGGAGCTCAGCAGCTCCTCCATCATCATCACATGAGTCATCCTCAGAGGCTGCACGTGCTCAGCCTCATCCGGGCAGGCGCAGGGTGGCTCAGTGTGACTCCGAGGCCCGCTGATTTCACACGATCCTGAGCACTGAAAGTCACTGTGAGCCACCCACAGTGTGCCCAACGTCAGGGTGGTGTTTGTGTGTGTGTCGGGGGGGGCTCATACTTGATAAAACCGTCAGGAGCTAATAGTTTGTGCTCACAGGTGCAGCACAGCACAACTCTGCTGCTCCAATTGGTCTGACTTTTGACCCTTTGGAGGGCGGAGCCAAATGTGATTGGTCTCTTTTACAGCCCTGTGATTCATTTACTGCCTTAACGCAAGTTTTGTGCTGATCCGTACAGGCCGAGAGGCTGTGCTGCCAGGTGGGGGCGGTGTCCACCACGGTGTCCCATCATCCAATGAGCTGCGGAGTCTGCAGGTCTGAGCTTGGCGTGCTGTTTTTCATGGTTTTCGTGCTTCTCTACCTCCTTTTCCCGCCACTTGTAGCCAATCAGCATTCGCCTTGCGCACAGCCCAGCTACACGCTGTTGGGGGTTTTGGAGGAGTGTAAACTGTCTGTTGGCCGACACCACCGCAGTGCCATGAAGCAAGCATTACAGCGTGGCAGCAAGATAAGCGCTGCTTCGCTGTATTGCAGTAAACTCACCCTGTAATCAGTCTGTGGCCCCGCTGTCGGGCACCGGCTTCTCCTGCAGCTGGTAGTCCAGGTTAGAGTGACCCTCCAGAACTGATCCTGGACTGCAGTCCAGCAGGAACGAGAAGCTAGCTGGTACTGAGTTCTGCTACAGCAGCGTCCTGCTATCCGTCCAGCCGGTGAGGAAAGAGCTGGAGCGAGCTGGGTAACAATCAAATTTTCAAAATAAGAGAGCCACTTATTTTCCTCTGAGACAAAAGAACAGCATAACGCTCACAGCTTTGACCAATCAGGTGCCACATCCACCCACCTGATGGAGAACAGTCGGACCCTGAATACGAAACAGAAGGCTGAAGGATGTCCGGCGCTCGTATTCTGACTGTGTCTGTGCTTTCGGCTCATTACGCCTCCTCGATCATTCACAAGCTCGCAAATCCTTCATCTTGGTAGTCGTCCAACCACATAGCAGCTTTCAGTTTGATGCTAGCTGATGGAGCTGACTGGAAGGTGAAGAGTCAGTGAACAAGTTTCTCCTGGAACAAACAGGCTCTGTCTCTTTTCTTCATTGGTGTTTAGAGCTAGTTGTAACTTCCTGTAATCCCTCCAGAACCATCTGCAGTGTTTCATAGTACAAACAAACCAAATACTGCTGTTTGAACCCGACTGAGACAAACCTAGCTTGGCTCTTTGGTTTGAATCGTGCTGAGGATGTTCGGGAGGTTTATCAGGGAAGCCAACTGGGAGCCGACACTGGGGTGGACCTGAACTTGCTGGAGAGCAAGTCAGATGGACGTAAACAAAAACATATAAAAGTAAAGCATCTTTCACCGCAGACAGCGCTGTCACAAAGCTCCTCGCCTGTCACGTAATACGTGTAATTATTACTGTTACTGCAGTCTGCTGTTGTTGCTGAAAGCTGCTCTTATTTCACCTGATCAGGTGGTAGCCGAGCTTGGTATGGAAACACAACTAGCCATAGCAAGTAATCAAGCGTCAGTGATTTAGCCTCGCACGGTGAGGGTTGAGTCTCCTCTTGCTAACCGCCTCGGCCATCACGTGACGTAGACGAGATGGAGTTTGAAAAAGTTGTTAATAACTTGGTAACATTAGAAAGGAAAGCTGTGATGATGATGATGATGATGGAGAGAGGACGGCAGCTCTGACCATGTCCATAAAACAGGAAGTTGAGCAGGTGCAGGTGGAGCACTTTCAGATTAAAACCTCCCTGTTGACAGTTAACCACGTCACACTCAGTCAGGTGTGTTATTGTTACTTCAATGAAGATGTCGGCCTGCGGTTCTGTTAACAGTCCGAGCGGCCCAGAGGATGAGGCTGGTAGTGGGTCTGGAAGTGTGGGTGGTGGGCGGGGTCACCTGTGATGGCCCTGGTTTACCTGAGACAGGTGAAGAGTGCAGACAGGCAGCAAAGTGGTGTGAAATAAAAATACTCGTGTGTTACTAATGATGACCTTTGACCTTTCTCCAGCTGTTGCTCTGAAATGTTGGCACGTGCTTGTGTCTCCTTGGAGACCTACTCTGAGGTCATGACCACACAGCCTTCTTCTGACAGGACGTTTCCTGATTAGCACTCTGATGTTCGATGATGAGCGACGTTCTCAGGGACGACAGTCGGCTCGTGTGGGTCTCATCTGGGCTACTTTGGGCTCAGTCGGTGGAAATGTGTTTGACGGCAAAGAGAAGACACGAAGGTCTGTACCTTCCTGGTTCTGGGTGGTCTAGATGGCAGCTTGATGTGCAGATGTGGGTCGCTAACAGTCGAGGCTATCAGGAAAGCGTGATGTATTGATCCTCCGATAGAGTGCTGTCTTCTTGTCTGTGATAGTGTTGTGCTCAAACCTTCAGTCCTGCTGTTCAGCTCTGAAATTCTTCCCCGTTTCACCAAAGTGAGGGACTATTTTTATCAACTGATGCTCCAAACCAGCCAACAGAGAGCTGAAGCCTTCAGTCAGCTGTGACCTGACAGTCTGATCCAAAGACTGTGGCACCTCATCATGCTGCTCAACGTTTCAATTTGTAAGTTTGCTCACTTACAAAGTAAGAAACAGACTCATGTTTATGGTACTTTCATTTTAATGGAGAGAGAAAGAGGACCATCAAACAAACATCCAGAAAAACACATCATCAATTGATTTGCGTGTTCTTTGGGTCATAGTTGTGTTTCTGTTTCACCGATACGACAGATCGGTGGTCTTGGTGACGGTGGTCCCCACTGTCTTCATTAACAAGCTCCTCCCACCACCTTGCTCATGATCATCCTCACCCCATCTTGCACGGTGGTTGATGTTAGCAGTGACAGCAGCTGCAGGTTAACGTCCTGTGCAGAATGTGGTTGCGCATCCCTGCAGCGCAGACGGCGCCGTCCCTTTAAGCGGGGAAAGTGTCTGAAAATGGAGAATCAGTTGGTGAGGGACCGAAATCCAGCTCTGTGTGTGTGTGTGAGCATGAGTCATCACTGCTTTGCCAGCAGTAACACACACACACACCATCTGTTTGACAGGCAGGCTGAATCACAAAGCAGAGAAAACCTGTGTGTGTGTGTGTGTGTGTGTGTGTGTGAGAGAGAGGATGTGGTGTCGGCAGCAGCACATCTCGACAGCCTGTCGTCAATGGAGACGGATGGGACACGGTGACCGTGGAAACAGGATATAGGAGAAAGCCAAGCAGGAGAGAGAGTCTTGATTTTCTTCGTCTTAATCCCTCCCCCGTGTTTAGTTTTTGGGTTTTTTTTATTTTTATTTATTTATTTATTTTTTGGGGGGGGGGGGGGGGTGTTAGCCGCTGGCAGTTTCATGCCCCGCCTCCGTGAATTTGCTCTGATTGTCTGATCTGTGTGTCGCTGCAGAGGGCAGGAGGCTGTCCAACACCGCTCGCATTCACCGTGTTATCGGTGTTATGCATTCTGATTGGACAGCAGTCCTGATATGAGTGTGCTCGGTCTGGTCACATGATCTCCCACCTGCGGCTCTCCTCATAGGAGGAGAGCTAAGACTTCCTGTTTCTCTGTTGCAGTGATAGCTACATAGTGCGCGTCAAAGCGGTGGTGATGACCAGAGACGAGTCGAGCGGCGGCTGGTTGGCGCAGGACGGCTGCCTGAGCAGAGTGGGCGTGTGCAGACTGCTGCCGACCGAGCTGCTGGGACGTAACACGTTCCTGATCCACGGAGAACGTCTTAAAGACAAGCAGGTGAGCCCCGAGCCTCTGCACGCACCCTCAGCACCAGGACGTCTGAACCAGGAGCTCCTGCAGAGGACGGCGTCACATGACCCTGACTCTGGAGACAAATACTGCTTACTCTGTTGTTATTATTATTATTATTAATAATATAACGTGAGCATTCACAGTTTCACTCTGATATATAAGACACGCTGCAGATGTCTTAGGTTCAGTAAAATCTTTCATAGTTTCACAGGAAATTCTGATTCCATTATCAGTATCACTGATTGATTCCTCATTGGCTCCTGTTTGAGACTCGGCAGCGTATCAAAGACTTTCTGCTGTGGGTCACATGTTTGTGCATGTTGGAGGGATTTCCCTCAGTGTTGGCTCATTACTCAAAGAAATGTCATTAATTACTCAGAGTACTTCAAAGTAATTCAGTATTTTACTTCATTTTAATTCATTACTTCTGCATTTCTCCATAAAATGTCCTGAAACTCGTTGTGTCACAATCACAGTTTAACAACATGAGGTCACAGCCCCACACACCAACACGCTCCTCTGTGCTAATGGCACACGTGATGGTTCTCTTAGTGTTTAGGTATGAACACAAAGCAACGATGGAAACCAGCACGGTCGTCATGGTGATTCTACTGTAGAAACATGAACAGGTAGACTGCTCATCAGTCTCTGACCTGTTGAAGTTCAGGCTCTGGCTGCTGGGCTGGAGTCTGCATACACTCAGCTTTAACATCACTCTGGGCTCTTGACTAGCTTAGCATTAGCATGCTGTCTGATTAGCTTAGCGCTAGCATGCTGTCTGTGCAGGTGCTCGCAAAGAGCTCAAGTTGTGTTAGCAGCATAATGCGGTTGTTTCATCATTATCTCGTCCTTTAGTCCAATAAAAATCAAAGTAGTGTCCATGTCCACGCCGCAGACCGCCCCTATTTTCCTCTGAAGTCGGCTGATTGTAGCACAAGTGCAAGAACCAATAAGCGGGACTGACATGCAAGCAGACTAACAGTTCCAAGGAATTGGACTACTGTCTCAGCTGCACCTCCATCATATGTTTGAGAAAGGTTTTCGGGAGATGAACTATGGAATATGGGAGAAATTGTTCTTTTTTAAGATTTCACTATCTCAAAGGTTTGATGATTAGTTTGGCTTCAGTTTAAGGGAGTGATAGAAAGTATTTGTGAACGTGGCCGTGGAGGTCCTTTCGTTTGAACCCAAAGTAGTTTTTTCCATCATTAGATTCAGTCGTTGAGGTCAGAGGACTCTTTTTACGCTGTCCGTGTTTCTCGTTGTTGCCATGACATCTTTCTCGACAACGCTGTTGTCTTCTTTGTCCGATGTCTTTGAAACAATCAGGTGATTCTTGAGTGCTTCTTAAAGAAGGATCTAGTCTACACGAAGGCCACGCCCACTTTCCACCACTGGAAGGTGGACAACAAGAAGTGTGGCCTGACTTTCCAGAGCCCGGCCGATGCCCGCGCCTTTGATCGCGGCGTGAGAAAGGCCTTGGAGGACCTAACCGAAGGTAGGCGGCGATAGCTTGAGCTCTGCCTCCATCTGCGTTCACGTTGTAACTCATCAGCTTCTCTGCTGTCTCACTCCAGGGTCGACCACGTCCTCGTCCACGCTGCAGAATGAGGCCGAGCTCGGCGATGATGACGTCTTCACGGTGAGTCACGTGACCCTCCAGTCCTTCACTGTGATGGTGGCAGGATCTGTGGAGGAGTCACTGGAGCTGGTATATTTATTTTTGTCTGGCTGTGAGGACACGCATGTCCTCGCAAAGATGAAAATATAAAATGTGTTGCTACAATGTCAGACAGGAAGTGTGATGGACGGGAGGGGGTGGGTTTCCTGTTTATGGCCAGGCACATGTCCCCATCCTGTTTGGATTAGTCACAGATACAGCACAAGCAATCTGGTGATGGTGGGAAGGAAGAACTCCCGTTTACAGAAGGAAACCTCCAGCAGAACCAGGCTCAGAGCAGCCAAACACCCATAAACCCCTCCTGCCTCCTCCAGGAGCTGAAAGGACACCGTGGACTCGAGCTCTCGAGTTCATGCAGGTATAAACAAAACCGAGGAGGGCTTCCAGTCTTGGAGCTCTGTCAGTAACACACAGGTGTGAGGTGTGCATGCTTTGATTCCCGGAGGTTTCAGTTACTCTCTGCAGGTCCTGACCTTTCTGTCCCGTCTGTCCATCTTTAAAGAAAGCGGCGTATTGTTTCTGCAGGATGCCAGCGCTGGAGACGCTGACCTCAAAGGAAGGAGCGTAGCTGCGGAACATGAGGATGGGTGTGTTTTTAAGGAAAATAGTTCTTGGAAAGAGCTCGACTGGGAGGCGCTCGCAGGACAATGGACATGTAGACCAACACCAGCTGTCACAGTGCTTCCTGTCCTACAGATGGATGGAACGTAGTTTTTCATATGCTGCAGTGGACATGAAAAACTAGTTCATGCATTTATTACTTCCAGGCTGGACTACTGTAATTCATTATTATCAGGAAGTCCTAAAAACTCCCTGAAAAGCCTTCAGTTAATCCAAAATGCTGCAGCAAGAGTCCTGACAGGGACTAGAAAGAGAGAGCAGATTTCTCCTGTATTGGCTTCCTGTTAAATCCAGAATTCAATCTCTACTATCTCTACTTTTAAGATTAGGCTTCAAACTTTCCTTTTTGCTAAAGCATATAGTTAGGGCTGGACCAGGTGACCCTGAATCCTCCCTTAGTTATGCTGCAATAGGTGTAGGCTGCTGGGGGATTCCCATGATGCACTGGGTGTTTCTTCTTCTCTCTGTGTGTTAACAGACCTCTCTGCACTGAGTCATTAACTCATGCTGTGATTTGATGACATATATAAATAAACCTGAATTGAACTGAAGATATAAAACATGCCGAGAATGATAAGAATGACGCTGTGCTCCTTTGAACTTAACCTGCTCCTGTCCAGGTGATGTGTTACTATGCTACAGTTACTATGGTGATTCAGGAAACTTTCCCCCGTTAACGCTAATCAGGCTGCACAGCACCGCCTCTGGCAACACCTTTTCTCCTTTTGTCCTCCAGACTGCCACCGACAGCTCGTCCAACTCATCCCAGAAGAGAGAGCCAGCGATGCACACGCTCACCCCGCCCACCTTCTGTGAACCCCGCCGGCACCACTGCATCCTGGGACATTTGTATGAACAGCATCGGCCCACTGAGCATTACTTCCTGGACCAGGTGAGTACGGTAAGAGCGAGAGTCTCGTTTCTAATTGGTCAGAATGATAAAGCGACTGTGGTGCTGATGTGACAGACAAACACCGTTTTATCCTACGCCGCCTTTAAACACGCTCCACCTCCTCCTGCAGGCGGTGCATATGTTTCCTCGTCACGTCAGCTTCCAGTTGGAGGACGAGGAGGTCGTACGCATCAACCCCCGCGAGCGGACCTGGCTCACCGGCTACGAGGACTACCGCCACGCCAACTCCTCACGCGACAAACTCGCCCAGCTCCACAACCCGGACGCTTGCGTGCACTTTACCAAGAGCGAGCCGGCCAAACGCGACTACGCCTACCCGTACCCTCTGAGCTGCGACGGAAAACCCAGCTGCCTGGAGATGGGCGGCGGCCACAGGGCGGTGCTGACGGTGCAGCCGCGAGCCCCGGAGCTCAAAGGCAAACTGCGGAAGGAGGACGCAGAGCGCTCGCGCTGCGTTTACTGTCAGGACATGTTCAATCAAGAGGACAATGGGCGGGGCCGCTGCCACGAGGCGCCCGACCCCATTCAGACGTGCATCCGGCGCGTGAGCTTCATGTGGTGCGCGGACAGCCTTCTGTATCACTGCATGTCTGATCCGGAGGGGGATTACTCAGACCCGTGCTCCTGCGACACCACCGACGAGCGTTTCTGCCTGCGCTGGACGGCGCTGGTGGGCCTGTCGCTGCTCGCTCCCTGCATGTGCTGCTACGCCCCCCTCAGGGCGTGCTACCGCTGCGGCGTGGCCTGCCGCTGCTGCGGCGGGAAACACAAAGCTGTGGGCTAAAGCGTTGCAGGCCCTGCCCCTTCCACAGTGACAGCTAGGACTCGCAGCAGGAAGCGGGGAGTTGGAGGTCCCTGCGATATCTACGTTGTTGTTGTTTTGTCGTCGTTGTCGGTCTTCATAACTCCAGCTGCATCTCAACGTCCAGAAGCTTCTGTATGAGTCTTACATGATCAGTACTTTTACGCAGATGTGTGCACGTTATATTTTTACACTCATGTGTCCTAACGCCCGGATGCGTGGGTGTGTCTGTCTGTATGAATGTTGCTGTAGCGCTCACCCACACCCACACCACCCGTCACAAAGTCAGCTGCTTCACTCGCTGCTGTTAGCCGAAAAAAGCTTTGTTCTGTTCGCCACCAGAAAAATCACGTTAATCAGCGAACACGGTGCTCCTGATGCTGAGCTGACCAAACCTTAACTCAAAGCTAAGGGGTCAGAGGTCGAGCCCCTGTTGTCTGTGGGGTAAACCTCCTCAGCAGGGGTGGGAGCCTGTTCTCTGAGCGTCATACCGTTAACACGAACCAAAGAGAGACCAACAAAAGTCTACAGCTGCTGTGTTACTAAGCCTCATGAGGCTTCGTGACGATTAACGCACTCACCACAAAACGTGCACGCGTCATATTCTCGCCGTCCGTCTGTGGTCGTGCGAAAGCCGCTCGTTGAGCTCTCAAACTCCAACGAAGAGCGTTGATGTTGAGTCGAGAGCGCATTTGTTCTCGCAGCTCGTCATGTTTCAAGCTGCAATGGCGCTGGACATCGGCTCGCTCGCCTTTCACTTCAAAGAAAACGTCATTAGTCCATTTCCTGGACTACGCAGCGTCCACCTTCGTTTTCTTGACAGCTGCCATGACTCTTCATCATCTGTGGCGATCCTGTGATGGCGTACATCACCTGATTTTGACTCGGACACGCAGCCGTGTATGTTTGATTTATTCGTGCGTATGTAAAATATAAACATTTCATTGCTTTGGTCTCGCCGGCCGTATACGACCTGGAGGCCGAGGTTGCCCACCCCCGCTCTAGTGTATTTCCTAGTCCACAGCCAGCCAATCAGCACTGTTCTTCACTCTCATTGGTTGTTACTGAAGCTGCTTCAACAGAGTAGAGCAGAGTTTGTCCCTGCCGTCAGTACAAGTGGCTGACTTTGATCAGTTTGATGGTGAAACGTGTTTCACTGTGCTGGGAGCTCTGGTTTCTGATCCTTACAGTGGGTATTTAACTGGTTTCAGTTTAACTGGAGCAGGTAACCCAGCAGGTCTGACCAGTGTGATGATGACCATTTCTAGAGACAGAATGATGATGAGCGAAGCACTTCCTCAGTCCTGATCACACCTGAGAGTTTCCTTTAATCACAAATTTAGGATCCGATGCGCTCAGGTGCGGTCTGTGTGCATCTACCACTGCGGGCAGTCTGTGGTCCGGGAACGCCCCCACGGACACCCCAGGCACTGTCAGTGGGGGTGTTCGTGCTGCATGCTGCAGGTGATGCCGGCTCGCTTAAAAATGCATCGAAGTAAAAATGTTGAATCCTTGAAGGTCCTGGATCACAGGAAGCTCTGCGTCGAGCAGCAGACGAGGACACTGCGCTGAACACAACAGCTGGTCTGAAGTTTAGTGACGCGGACGTGCCGCTCGATGTCAGAAGATTTCAATCTAAACAAATAACGAATCATGGAGATCATCCGCTGGCGCTCTGCTATTCAGAACATCTGAAGCGATGTGGTTTCTCCACTTCACGGCCAAAAGCTCTCGACTATTGAAACTGTCTCAGAGTAAAGTTTTAACGCAGCTAGAAGATGATCCTGGTGTCACATGTCGGTACAAAGACGACCCTTCAGATCCCCTGACCTGTTTTACCTTTAGCAGCCGCCCAGTGATGACACAGGCCTAGAAACTTTTTTAAATTCCCGTCCCCCGAGACGCTTTGTTGGCCCCTCCCACACGCTCTCTTACTTTCTGCTGACATCATGGCCCGGTGATGTCCACCGGGCTCTAATTTCAGTTTACGGCTGACGTCAGAATCTAAACGGTGCCACCTGTAGGCTGAGAGCAGTATTACAGTCTTGTGATGTCATCCAGTAATAAATATGAACAGCAGGTGTGAAACAGTAAAAGTCTATTTTATAAAACTGAAATGACCTGTAATATAAACGATTTCATTATGAGCTTCATTTTTATAGAAGACGTGTAGCTGTCGTCCGTGACGTGAAACATACGATCAGCCTGTAAGATCCCGCGCCGCCGCCGGTCGGGAGGATCGCCCGTCTGTCCGACCTGCGTCTCTGCTGACGTGTCCCTCGTGTGTTTTCCTGTCTGTGGCGAGGAAGGTGAACTGAAAGCAGTGTCTGTGTTTGTTAAAGGAAAGTGCCTGAAGCCTCCTCTTCATCCTGTCCTGATGTTTCCCTCAATCATGTGTAAAGAATATAAGGTGAATTCACAATTTTGTCTTTTTATATATAATTCACATTTGTACCTATGTAAAAAAACAAAAACACAAAAAGATTCTATATAAATCTATGTATCAGGTGTATGATGTACATTTTCAGTTCTATTTTTTTATTGTTTCTATTATGTGAGCGAGCCGAGGAGATGAATAAACACAAATGTCATCTGGAAATGAAAGGAAACCACTCGGATGGTCAGTCTGTGTGTCTGTGTCGGTCAGGTTGTGGGAGTGGCCTAAAGCATCAGCCTGTGTGTGAGCGCGCTGTGAGCAGACAAACGCTTACAGTCAAGAAGCCCCCGAAAATCATTTCGTACGGTTTCTCTGGGAACATTGTTTCCGTGTGTGCAAACATCTTTATGAAATATGAAAAACTTCCCACCTGACCATGTGAGATGTGGAGTAAAATTTCCTTTTAGCAGGAATATTGAAAGGCTTCAGCTCCCCTCGGTCATCAGTTTTACACAAAAACATCAATTAAAAAATCCTTTTAGTGATGAAGGTTGGGCTGCTCCTACAGCTGTTCCTCAGGAGTGGAGCTCAGCTGAAGACACGCGGTTGAAGTTCCTGAAATATTCGGATGGACCAAATCCACGTGAGCTTCATTGGAAAGACCCGGACAGCGTCAACTTTATGAAATGATTCCATAACATTCAGCTGATTCTGCAGGTGTCTGTAAGTTGGGTACTTTAGCATCTAGCTAGCCCTGCAGAAGAGGAGCGAGCATAAAGGGACTAACACGTGGCAGGTAATTTGAAATGTGGCGTTTGAGCTCAACAAACATCAGCAAACACACAAACTGTTTGTCTCACAGTGTGTTGCAGCTGAAGGTCCAGCTGCTGTGTTTCACAGGGAGAGAGCAGAAAGAGCTAAGTTCACTCAGAGATGGACAAACGTAAGAAAGGACAGGAGAGGAAGAGGAGAGCTTAGAGTTAAAGGAAGGACGCTCACATGGAAGTCCTATGTTGTTAAATCTGTACGTGTCACATGATGTTTGTTCATAAACCTGCGGATAAACAAACTGAGGCAGAGTAACTGTTATTTAAAGGCTGCTGTGCAGGATGCCTGTACTTTTGTCAACAGCTCTAAGACTGATCCTTCAAGAATATTTGTAGTTTATCCAAAAAATCATTTTAGTTTTTTCTTTACAGAAGCCAGGTTTAAGTAAAAGTTTGTTCGTCCTCAGCTGAGGGAGCTCAGTTACCATGGTAACCCCACCTGCTCTCTGACTCCTCCCCTCCTGCTGCACCTGAACCAGCTGACTGACCCTCAGAGTGGGCAGAAGTTTTTAAAATCTCTGAAATCACAGCTGATCGTTTCTAATCATCCAGTCGACGATATACGAGGACTGATCAGTGATTGGTTATCAGCTCAGGATCATCGCTGTCATTACCGGAGGCTGAGCGCTCACCTGGATCACCTGGTCCTGGTTGTCGTGTCTTCCATCTTTTTATGGATTTTGCATTTTTTGTGTTTGACATAATCAGAGACAGGAAGTGACACAAAATTCAAAACCTTCAACAAGAGTGTAATAAAGACCAGAAACAGGACAAATAGTGAGAGCTGAGGCACGGAGGTCTGAGAGTGCCACAGAAGCTTTTAGAGCTCAGAGTTTAAAGGTCTTTGTGGAGGAAGATTACTTTCTACATTCCATGTTTAAGAAAAACTTAAAAAGCAGAAAGAGTTTTTACTTTGCTGTAACTTAAATGTTTTCACCGTCTTGCAGCCGTTTGGCTGTGGGGACGTACGGATGTGGAGGGAACCTGCAGCAGCACCTGGATGTGCTCCTCCTCACGTCCCCCAGTGTTCCTACACGCAGACTCCTCTGTAGCAGAGGTTTGGGGCATTGAGCGCCCGTCCTGTTGGAGGCGCTGTCGCCTCGCTCAGTGATGGCACGCTGAGGTTTGCCGGATGTTCTTCTGACTCTGCGAGCGGTGTGGACCGCACGGCTGTACCATCAGGACCAGCAGACCAGGTTCAGCCTGTGGTGCCTCCTCCAGTCTCTGCCCTCGTGCAGGGCCTGAGGTACGTCTTGCCAGACATTTTATGAACAGGAAGCATTGTTAAAGCATAGCGTGTGACACTTTATTTTGACAGGAACTTCCTGTTTATGACCCTTTAATAAAAACAGTGTAGTTTATGTGAGACATTTATGTTGTTTTAGTGTAACACTGAGGGTCGCGGGAGCCTGCGTACGATACGTACGTGTGGTTTCTGACACTCGAGCTAACTTCAGAGCCTCCGTCTGCTCGCAGAGGAAGCTTCTCGAGATCTGATTGGTAACCAGGTGTTGCCCTCTCGCCTGCTCCAGTGCAGGTCACGTGTGCAGCACCAGTTACCATGGCAATGTTGAATGACATTAAGGTGGTTTTACCTTCATTTGTTTCTGGTTTAAGCGGCCTGAAGCCGTGCAGGTGTGCCTAATAAAGTGAGCGCTGGGCGTGCCCAGGTGTGAGCTCTGACAGGAAGTAAAGAAAGACAGCAGGAGCACGAGCAGTTATCAAAGATCTCCTTCATGGTTTAATATTTGAATTTGTGCCACAAAAACGTCACGTCCGCAGCCACAAATCACGTGCTGAGATTTCTACGTGCAGCGCGTCGCCGCCGCTGCTCTACTCTGCAGATCATACATGTATGTATAAATATGTACAGTTTGGAGCTTCTTCTTCAGCAGGGCTCTTCTCCGGGCGTGGTTGTGCTGTAGGTGGAGAAACATGGGCGAAGGAACCCGTCCGGATGCAGCACATGCTTACGGGCGTGTACAGGAATGTTAGGGGGGTGGGGTGGGGGATCTCCGCCAACAACACGAGAGCGCCGAAGGCAAGAATGTGACGAGGGTCTGCGGCCTGAAGGCACGGCGTTTTCAGGGCGGCCCTGTGAAGTTGGATCAGGGGAGGGGGGGGCGGGGCGGGGCATGCATGATGCTGGTTTAAGCATGTGCTTCACTGGACGGGCCAAATAACGAGCTGTGAGAGGAGATGGGGGCGGGGCTTCACTGTTAAAAATGGGACACGTCGCTTTACTTTTAGGAAATTAGAAGAAAGCCCGGTGTGAGTGGGGGCGAGGGCGGGGTCTTTGACAAAGGGGTGGGGCCTGGTGGAGCTGCACACACAATTACAAACCACTCAGTCTCTCTCTCACTCGTGCTCTCTCACTCACTCTCTCTCTCTCTCTCTCTCGCTCTCTCTCTCTCGCTCTGTGGTTGCCATGGTTACATTGAGACTCGGGGGAGGGGCGGGTTCGGCGTGTGGCGGTTTCGGGCCTCAGCAGCAGCCCCCGGACGAGGTGTTGACTGGCTTGCTCTGGATCTTGACGTTGGACTTCTCGGCGGCACCGGCCGTGGCGCCCGGGCCCATCCGCTTCTTGATCTCGGCCGCCATGGTCATGAAGGCCTGCTCCACGTTGGTGGCGCTCTTGGCGCTCGTCTCCAAGAAGGGGATCCCCAGGTTATCTGCAAACTCCTGCAGAGGGAGGAGGGGCACGCTGTGAGTGGATCGCTTCACTATCAAACACGTTCATTTTCTCCACGTCACATTAAAAACATTAAAACCTCAAACACAGAACGTTCACGTTCAGCCTGAAAGCTGCAGTTCCTCTGACGTCCAGCAGAGGCTCCAGCAGTGACTCAGACCCCATTTGTCCTTCGCACAGCTGGAACACGGGTTAACGCGGCTTTTAAACTGACGCATTCTCACCGCTCCTAAGGAAGTCGCAAAATCTGCACACAGTTCAATTCATCAGACACAGATTCATGAGTCGCAGGTGTAGAACTCAGCACCCACGAGTGGGAACACCGAGTGGGTGAAGTGGGTCACTCTCATGCTGCAGAGCCGTTTACGGGTGCAGGCGCCGTCTGAAGCGCATACGTGCTGTTGTTTGTGTCTGTTTGGACCAAAGCTATACTTGATCCTGTTTCTTTGCCAATCAAAAAACAGATGAATCGTCTGCTTCCTGGAGTAAGTGATCTGCTGCCAGCTCAGCATTTCCAACGCTATCGTCGTGTTTACGGAGGGAAGAAACGGTAAAAACAGCGTTTTCTAAGGACGGCGGTCGAGAGCGCTCGCTGCTTTCAAGCAAAACCAAAAAAGTCCACGCTTTCCTATTGGTGGAAAAATAAAAACCAATTTTAAAAAATGATATGGCAACATGGCGTTTGGTTGTTTAGGAAGACTGGGAAGTTTTAAGAGTGACAGCGGCGAGGAGCGAGCGAAAGAGAGTTTTAAGATGTGAGAGATTTGCCGTGTGTAGTTTTGTTGTGTGTCAGAATAATGTCACCTTCAGGCCTGCAGGTATCAGGCTGTGATGTTCTCCTGCTGATTGTTCTGGAAATAGTTTGAAAAAAAACCACCTTGGCTGCAGTTTTAAGTAAATAGCAACATAAACTGTTGTTTACAAAACTTGTGTATGGGTTTTAAAATGTACAATTTCTATTTGTATTTCAAGTTATGAAAATGATTCATTAATTTTTGTGGTTGTTACAGTAAAATATAACTTTGTTTCTGCTCTGATTTGATGTTTTCAGTCTGACCTTAGATCAGTTGTGCTAACTCAGTGTGTCCAAAGGAAACAGTAAACGGTGACACCAAACAAGGTGAACAGTTTTTAAAGGTGAAATGTGGAGGTCAAAGAGGTCAAATCCAAAGTAGTGACAAACGGCCGAGTTTACCCGGGGGACTAACGTGTGTCACGTGTGTGGAATGCAACTGCGAGGAGGACCAGTGCAGTGTTTTTTTCTCCGTCACGCACCGCCTTTGACATAAATATAATTTCATAATCTTCATCATCAGAGGTCAAAGGTGGAGGAACTCTCAGCACAGGCCTGATGGCACAGCGAGTGTCAGCACAGCAGCTTCCTCCTCCTGTGCTGACTCTGCGTCTGCATCCACTTACTCATGTCTTCTACTTCCAGGGTTCGTACGCTTTTTTCAGGATCAAATTCAAGCACTTTTTAAGCACTTTCAAGGTCCCTTTTTAAGCTTTTCCAGCACACAGTTGCAGCAACTGTGACGTTCACTAGTAGAACTGACACACAAAACAAAACAAAACGACTACATTACACACTAACTACACAAGACAACACACTAACTTGAGACTCCAAACATGATAAACATCACAAATTTCTCACGTATCAAAACTCTCTCTCTCTCCTTTTCGCTCACTCGCTCTCTCTCTCTTCCCAACAACCAAATACCACATGTTGCCGTATCATTTTTTGATTGGTCGACATGGTACATTTTTCCACCAATAGGGAAGGAGTGTTTTTTCTTTTTTCACTCACAAGCAAAGCGTGTTTGCTAGCGCTCCCCATAAAAAACGCAGTTTTTACCGTTTCTTCCCGGAGTAAACGCCACTGTTTTATTCAGAACCCCCCCTCCCCCCCAAAAAAACGAAAAAAACATTGGTTTTACTGACCTATCAACACAATTTAAAAACTGGTATATAGCTTGAAGTCCGCACGTTCGACCCAAGTTGAAATGGAGACTCTGGGTCCGTTGACCCCAGCGGGTTAACCAGAAAGCCTTAAGTTAGCTAGTTATGTATCGGGCTAATGTTTAAAGCTTTCACTTGAGTAAATTAACTCATATTACTGCTAAGTAATGTTAGCTAAGTTCACAGCATATTCCGTAATAGCGCTGCCATAATGCATCACACTCAGTGCATTTCAATCATTTCTCCAGCGAGTTTTGGCGTGCTGACGGCTGACCCCAGAACAGTCCCTTCTATCCTAACTGACCTACGGATGCCGAGTGCTTCTGTCGCCCACTGATGGAGGACTGTGACCTCTTACCTTAGCTGTGGTGTAGTCCACGACTTTCTTCGTTGTGAGGTCGCACTTGTTGCCTACTAGCAGCTTGTTGACGTTCTCACTGGCGTAGCGGTCGATCTCCTGTAGCCACTGTTTGACGTTGTTGAAGGACTCCTGAGGACAGAGAGACGGTGAACACAGAGCTTTTCACACCGCCGACAGACGCCTGCAGGGGGCGGTGTTTACACCAGTCATTTCACAGTTCCACGCACGATTATGCCAAATACCCAACAAACAGCCCCTCCCTGACCCCACCTCACTTCCTGCGTGTGTTCAGAGTGCGTGCATGCTTCGAGCTCCTGTACGTACGGTGCAGGCCGCAACAGAAACCAATCCTCCTCCTCCCTGCACACCTTTGTGAATCTGTGTGTCTGACATTAAACAGGAAGTTTAACATTGGGTCTGTCCCGCATGATGGGAGCCGTCCAACAGAACAGAAACACGTCAGGTGCGCCGCTCGCTCAGCGAGGCTGCTGCAGGGCGTGTTCCTGTGTCAGTCTGTATTGTGTGTCTGAACTTGTCCGGCCGGTTTTCTCGCCGCTCTTCCGTCGCTGTGTTTGAGCTGCGAGCGAGGCTGAACATCTACTGGCCAACGAACACGAGACGGGAAGGGTCTGAACACTGAACTTTCAAAATAAGAGCATTGGCCATTTTCCACTACTGAACAGATGAAATTAACAAAAATAATAAATATCAAGACAAGTGAGCAGGAAGTTCAAAAACGACATAAAACATCTAGATCCTGTCCCTCACAGTTAGCTTCTGAACAAGGCTTTTATTTTGGTAAGCTGGACATGTGAGAAGTAGCTCATCCCTCCTTCAGGGTGCAGAGACACAAAGAAAGACAGAGACGAGGACCCCACCCTGCTCATCAATGACTGACTGGACCTGTTGGAGAACTCACAGACGTCTCTGTCGCTGAAACCATCAGCAGCTTATGGAAAACATGCTGCTGATGAGCACTTCCTGGATCTGAGCAGATGTTACGGGTCAGAATTGAACTGTTTGCCTTTTGTATTTCCTTCATCAGCACCGCTAGTTGAGCTTCTGTTATTACCACCGAGCCTTCAGACTGTTTTTATCATGTGTTTGGACTGCGGGAGGGAGCCGGAGAACAAACACAGAATCCACGCAGGAAGAACCAGCCGGCCGCCGGATTCACAGCTGGAACCTTCCTGTTGTGAGGCGGCGGTGCTGACTGCCACAGATTAATATGTAGATCTTATAACTGTGTATCACATAACGAGCTTTAAAGTGAGTTAGTGAATGCAGAGTTTTAGGGCTGCTGTCAGGTACCGACACCATGAGCAGCTGTCCCGGGTCATCAGCCACGCTGAGCCCTGCTGTACACCACACACGTCACGCTTTGAGCGCCGTCAGCACTCACCTGGTCCGTCACATCGTAAACCACGATGATGCCGTGAGCTCCTCTGTAGTAACTGGACGTGATGGTGCGAAAGCGCTCCTGACCCGCCGTGTCCCACTGAGGAGGAAAAGCAGAGCGTCAGTCCAGTCAGAGCAGAGTGACATCATCACCGTATGTGACCAATCGTGTGCTTACAATCTGCAGCTTTATGGTCTTCCCGTCCAGCTCGATAGTCCTGATCTTGAAATCCACGCCAATGGTGCTGATGTAGCTCTCTGTGTACGTGTCATCCTGGACACACACACGCACACAGGTGAGTCTGTGCTACAAAATGACCTGCAGTTTACCATGACAACATTGTGTAAGAAACACTCACTGCAAACCGGAGCAGGAGACACGACTTTCCGACCCCAGAGTCCCCGATCAGGAGCAGTTTGAATAAATAGTCACTGTGAAGACAGAAAACATCATCATTACATCACACATGCGTCACACTGCTGCCGGCCTTTATGAGTGTGTGTTTGGTGTGCATGCTCCTTTAAAGAGAACAAGTACAACAACACACAGCTGCTTCCGTGCTGGACTTTTACTGTGGGCGGGGCTTCGCTCACACACGCACACGCACACACACACACACAGGAAAGCAGGTGAGGCAAGATAAGGTGTTCCTCAGGACTAACAGGTGTTTTTACCTGCAGATGCTTTACTGACACAGTTTGGAAGAATGTGTCTGAACAGACTTTGTTCAATTAACAATAACGAGTCAGATGTTGACTTTGATTAAAAACAAGGAGTGACATCATAATCATTATAATCAGTCATCAACACTAATACTCATATTATTCTGTTAATAATCTCCCATTATTACTACATTACCTGCTGTAACACAGAATACTGCATTGTTCTGTTTTGACTTTGTTACTCAAATATTTGATATGCTGACAGCAGAAGTCTGTTATTAAGTTATAAGCTCGTATAAATACACAGAAGCGACAATGATGACGATGTTTCAGCTGCAGTAACACAGGATGAATGAAGCCTGTGTGTGTGTGTCCTGTACCTCACACACACATGAACACAGCAGGAACGCTGAAACTCCTGTTCATACTTTAAGTAAACAGGATTTGTGTATCTTAATGTGTGATAATGTTCAGCAGCCCTTTGACTTGAGTAAACGATCAAAGTACTGTGAATTCTGGTTAAAGTACACCATGGGGGCGACTGGTGTAAACGCCCGATTGGTTAATCGATTATCTGATGGATCAGCTGTTCGTTGGTGTCAACTGCAATGAAGTAACAACATATTACCCAATAACGCGCAGACTTCCTGTTTGCGGCGCATACGTCACACCCAGCCCGGTTCGGTTCGGGTTCACTGACGGAGCTGAAACCCGAACCCCGGGCCTCACACTGGAATCGAACCGAGTGAGCCGAGCCTGTGTGTCAATAACACACCCTGACCGTTAAGCTACGTAGCTGTTGTTAGCATGCTAGCGGCTAGCGTCTCTGACAAACTGTTAGCGAAATCGAAAAATCCGCCGGTTCAGGCGCACGGAGCCCGGAGAACCGTGCCGTTAGGCGGCCCTTTGGTGTTATATCTGAGCGCTGTCACTCGGTCTACGCTGCGTTCACAGCCCGTTAACGGAACAGAGAGACAAAGCAGCGGACGGTCGTCTTCAGTCCGCCCGGCTAGCTGCGCTTTCATTAGCTTAGCTTAGCATAGCTCCTCGGCTAATCTTCCAACTCCGCCGGAACGGTCACAGCCGACATCAAACTGACACTTACTATTCGGGATTCATCGTTGACTACAGGCTCAGAACCGTCACTGCGGTGGATTCAGCTGCAGGTCGTCGCGGATTAATCTGTAACTGGCCTCGTAGTGAAGAAAAAACACCGTTTTTTTCTGATGGAGTGGCTAAACTGCCCGTCGCAGCCAGAACAGCATAATCGAATCAAATATGGCTGTCTCACTACCTACCCGGAAACGCCGCAGATTGGAATCATGGGTAGTGTAGTTCTGTGAAGATGGGCGTTTACGCGTCGTCAAGCCACACAAACAAGATGACGTGTTATACTTAAAAGGTATAAATATATATATTTTTTAACGTGCGCTATTATATTATAATTTATTATTTAGGCAGTTTTTGCCAGGTATACATTGCTGTGTTGATGTGTGATACATTAGTTCTTTAGACGACCCAGCACTGGTGATGAGTGGTGAGACGAGCATGAGGATTTTGGGTGTAGTTTCCGTCTGAATGAAGAACTCTGTAAAGATGTTCATTTCTTGTTAGTTATCAGTTCATTCAGATTATGTTTGTCTGTATCAGGATGACTAACTTAATGTTCCCAGGGGGCCACATTAGACGGGGCTGATGTGGAGAGACACAGTAAAAAGCTGAACTCAGTTCTGCTCAATATTCTTTTAATCTGTTAAAGTGCTGCTGGATAGTGACATTTTATAACTATGTAATTACCATTTCTCAAAACAAAAGAATAAAATTCGCAAAATTTCAGAGACTTTTAACTTGAACTGAAGTGTTTCTGTTCTTTTTCTTGTTCAGTGAGAGAAATCTCATCCTGAAAAAGTGCATTAAAGTCAGCTTCACTGTCACTGAGAGACGATCTGTGTGTTGTTAAACTCTATCACTGAGAATGTTTGTTCACGTGTGAAGGTAGAGCCAAACAGAACCAGCATCTTCTGAGCATGTGTGAAAGTTTTCCTCTTTGAGAGAAGAATAAAGATCCAGCGCTGATGCTGACTGGACGTGCTGACAGCACCTACCTCCATGAACAGGTCCCTCCCTGTTATGGTCTCTCTCATTGAGTGCATTGCTGGCAGCACCTCATAATCTCAAACTTCTCCTGTATTGGCTTCCTGTTAAATCCAGAATTCAAAATCCTGCTCCTCACATACAAGGTCTTAAATAATCAGGCCCCATCTTATCTTAATGACCTTGTAGTACCATATCACCCTATTAGAGCACTTCGCTCTCACACTGCAGGCTTACTTGTTGTTCCTAGAGTATTTAAAAGTAGAATGGGAGGCAGAGCCTTCAGTTTTCAGGCCCCTCTTCTGTGGAACCAGCTTCCAGTTTGGATTCAGGAGACAGACAGGGGATCATATAATTGTTGGGTTTTTCCTCTGTATTATTTTCTTTACCTTACAGCATTGAGCACCTTGAGGCGACTGTTGCTGTGATTTGACGTCTATAAATGAAACTGAATTGAGAAGTTGAATAAATCAGCTGCTTTTATGACTAAAACACCGTTTGTGCCTCTGAATCTGCCCCAAACCCCGAGCTGAACCCTTAAACAGCAACTTCACACCAAACAAACAGAGGAGGAGCACAAAGGGGGCGAGGCAGCAGCTTTTCTCTTAAATTAGTTTAATTTGTTGTGTACACTAAAAGTCAAATTTACACAGTGGTCTGAAAGAACCTGGGCATGCATGATAACCTCCCACAGGCTCTCCCACTGATTCAGTGTCCCATAGGAACTCCCCGTACATTTACAGTCCATAGTTTAACTGCACACAGTCTAAAGCCACAGTGAACTATGATTACATCCATTTCATCTTTACAATGTGCAAAATCCTCCAGGCTCGGCCGACAGTAGTATGAGCAACAGAAAACAGACCGATGGAAGCAGCCGTTGGTCCCTTCGTTCCCCTCCAATGCGAGCGGCCTTCAGCTCGCCGACGCTCGAAACCGATCGTCCCGTTTTTAAACAGAAAGTAACAGCTGGAACGTCTGACGGCAGACGCGCCGGCGTGAAGAACAAAAACAGACGAGCGAGGGTGGACAGGATTATTTTAAAAAGCTTCACAGAGAAGGAAAAAAAACAGATTAAAACTGAAGGACAAACGAAGACGAGGGGACGAAACACTCGGCGGGATTCTGCAGGCAGTGTGGTTTCAAGTCCATAAATAGATTCAGATTTTATATATACTATATAAATGTATGAATTCACAGAAACTTCCACTTCAGTTTGATTCAGCTTCCTTCAAGCTCCGCCCCCACACGTGTAAAATCAGCAGGAATCATGGCGCCCATTTAAAAACAAAACAAAAAATAACCAAAAACAAAAACATTGAATCCCTGATTATTTACACACACGACAACAACACACACACACACACACACACACCCGACACGGCCTGAACGCACAAATCCCACTTCCTGTCAGCTTTACCGCGCGCTGCCCGTCCTCCACGCCGCGCCCCACCAAATAATCAGAAAAGCTTCACTTTATTCAGAGAAATAACTGAAAATCAACAAAAAGCTAACTTAATTAAAAAAAACAAGCGCTTGATAAAATGGGCGGGGCCAGCAGAGTGAGCAGGTGATGTCTGGAGGCGTGGCCGGGGCTTCAGTCCGGCGTGGCGTGTGACCCGAGCGGCGTCAGCGTGGTGGGAAACATCAGCACCTTGGCCTGCATGAAGGACAGGTCGGGCAGCGCCGCGATCACTTTGGCCGCCTCCTCGCTCAGATTCTCGTCTTTCCTCGGCTTCCTGCCAAACAGGAAGTGACCAGTTTTTTAAAAACATGAACATAACATTTATAGTTTTACTCTCCTGATGACATCATCAGTGCGCCACTGACACAAACTGTTACAAACTGCACCCAGATCAGCTGAGTGTGAATGACCTGCATGTCTGACACACACGCACACACACACACTTTGATCCACTTCACTCCAGGAAACCTCACCAAGTGCATTCTGGGTAAACTTTCTATGTTTGCTTGCGTTCTCGCTGTGATCACTTTCAGGCCTGAGCTGTCAGGTGGACGTCTGCTGAATGTGGATCCACGCCGGAGCGCTCAGAGATTCACGCCAAAATTCACCACATTACTTTGAATTGTTATTCCACTTATGTTCCAATGATAGTTGAGCGTCAGCTGTGAGGTCATCATTTACAGAGTTCCACCTGCAGCTGATCCTGATTTCATGCTTTCACAGCAAATTGGGGACAAACCAGCAGCGCTTTGACCTCTGACCTGGTGGAGGTGCTGGTCTTCTCCACGGTGGACATCAGGCGGGCGAAGGCGTCAGCCATGCGGCTCCCGGAGCTGCCGGAGTCCAGCTTGGCGGTGGTCAGTTCGAATAGCTCGGGGTCGACGCCTGAAATGCAGAAGAAAGATCAGGGAGGCGGAGCTTAAACTTCACCAACAATCCAACAGTGAGAAACTCGGAGGAGGCGAGCCGGGAGCTTCCTCCTCGGAGGTTCGCACCAGCACAAAAACGGTCGTGCTCGGCGTGATTGAAAGAGAAACTGAAGGAGTGGAGCAGCTGTGAGGCGTGTCCGCCACAGCGATCCGTTCTGAGATCGGCGTGTGTTTAACTGGCGAGCACCCGGCGGACACGCCTCGCTTTCTGCTGCCTGCGGGACAGTCACATGACCTCATACCGAGTTTCCTGTGGCGACCGCCCCACACACCAGCATCAGTCAGGACATCATTCATGATTTTAAAAATCTGAGCTGGGAAACAGTCACGTGACTAAAATGACATTAAAATTAGCACCAGGATCAAACCTCGGCATGGTCATGTGACCCGGTCAGGAAGCACGAGAGTGCGGTGAGTGAGAGGAGCAGATGGAGGTTAATTCAAAGGAGGAGGAGGCTGGAGCTGACCTGGGATGGAGGGTGAGCTGCTGGAGCCTGAGTCCTCCACAGGACCAAAGAAGTCCAGGTTTAAGAGAGACGAGCCTCCGCTGGCTGCAGAGCCGGGCGAGCGAGGTTAAGACACACAGTCAGAGAGAGAGAGAGACACATGCAGCAGAATCAGTGACCGCAGAGAAACCGGAGACGTTCGTTTCCACATGCAGCAGATTTCATTCACTTCTCACAGTCTGCACATGCTCAGTGCACCGCTTGGGAGGAGCATTTAGGACCGCGTTATCCAATCAGAGCACTTCGCTCTCACACTGCAGGCTTACTTGTTGTTCCTAAAGTATTTAAAATTAGAATGGGAGGCGGAGCCTTCAGTTTTCCTCTGGAACCACAGCAGCTCCAGCCTGCTGAGTTACTGATGCTTCAGTGACTACAAACCGCTCGGAAACCCCACGAGGTGACCTGAACACGTACCTACATGTCAGATGTTTGGTCTGTTCGGACTCTCTGTACTTTATCAACAACAACGATGCTGAATAATAATCACAGCATCGAGGCGTCCGCAGACTCGTGGAGGAAGACGGCCGAAACCGACCCCGCAGAGCGATGACGCAGCACACACGGGAAGACCACATGTTATGAACACATGACACAGCAGCGCGGCGCCGCGGTCGGCCTCTTATAGAGGTTATCAGACTTCAGCGAGGGTCACTGATGGCTGACGCAAGGAAACAGCAACGAATGAACTTTCAAAGTAAGAGTGAGGGGACGGTTCACCAACAAAGAGATGGCATCATCGGGCGCCCTCTGACATCTGTGTGTAGGGATGGGTATCGAGAACCGGTTCCCACTGTTTCAATTCCTTGGAATCGTTTGTCATTTTTGCAAACGATTCCCTTATCGATTCCAGTCGCCCCGAATGATGTCACCACGTTGCGGAGCGTCATTTACCTGGCAGGAAACATGGCGGCTCAAACGCTGAAAAGTTTGGTCATACTTTACGAGAACGGATGACAACAGGGCAACTTGCAATACTTGCAAAGTAGATATTTCATTTAAGGGAGGAAACACTACGAATATGCAAAAGCATTTGCTCACAAAACACGCGATGACCTTAAATGAATGTCGTGTTTTTAATTCTCCGGACTCGTGAATCTCAACCCAGCAGCAGCGGTAACGTTTGCACGTCCTCTCCCGTTAATGCGGCAGGTAAATAATCAACTAACAGTGCATATTATGTTAGCGCGATCTGCCTTATTACAAAACCTGCCATTACTGTGCGTTTAGGTGACCATGATGAGACAGACAGAGTCTGGCTGGCTCAGATGCTGGCAGTTCTCGCTGCAGTCTACCAGTAGCGTCTCCTTTCAGGCCAGGATAGACGAATGTCACCGAGCAGTGACTAAGGCTACGTTCACACTGCAGGTCTTAATGCTCAATTCCGATTTTTTGATCAAATCCGATTTTTTTGTCTGCTTGTTCACACTACAAATAAAATGCAACAGCAAACGCGCTCTAGTGTGAACCCTCAAAGCGGCCCGCATGCGCAAAAGAAGACGTCACACACAACGCGCTTTAGACCCAGAACAAACAGTATTGTTTGACTGATGGCCTTAATATAAAGACTTGTTTCAGACTTTACGTTCTCCAATTTTGCTTTAAGTTATTTTGTTATTTACATAATAATGTAAATAACCTAATAATGATCCTTATTGCTGTTTTAGAGGTGCTTCAAAGGATAATCTGCAGATTTCTGTCAGAATCTGCAGATTATACAGTACAAATAAAATGTTGTCTTCCCAACAGTTTCACTGACATCTACACAGGATGGCCAGGAAGCGTTCACGATGTCTTCTCCGGCGCTGATAATTGGCGTCTGTCTTGTGTCAGTGACGTAAAAGACAGATTTAATGTGACCTAAGCATTCAAACAGCAGTCGCTTTCTAAAACATCGGATATGTATCGGATTCAGAACCACATACGAAAGTGACCCAGATCGGATTTGAAAATATCGGATTTGTGCCGTTCACACTGTCATACCATGATCGGATATGGGTCGCATAGAGTCAAAAAAATCGGATTTGATGCGCTTTCACCTGCAGTGTGAACGTAGCCTTAGTTTGTGGTCAAAGGCTTGCACCCATTTGCCACAGCAGATGCCCCCAATTTTCGGTAAGTGAATGTGTTTAATTGTAGGCAGGGGCATTACTGGATATTCTTGTGTAATTGCTACAGAATAATTTATGTTATACTTTATTATTGCTACAGAAGAATATTTATTTTATTATTTTACATTTACAATTTTTTTTCCCGGGGACCCTGTGACACCCCATTGAAGAGCCGTAGGCTGTGGATCTCTTAAGATCTCACTGTTGGGTTTGTAAGGCCATGTTACTCCTAAATTTCTATCTTGTTCAAAGAGAAGATATAAAACAAAGTTCTAAGCTAATCGACCTTAGTGTTCTCCTTTTTTAAAAAGAATCGATAAAGAATCGAATCGTTAAACAGAATCGAAAATGGAATCAGAATCGTGAAAATCTTATCAATACCCATCCCTATCTGTGGGCTGCAGCAACTCATGAAACAGGAAGTGACTGAAGGTTGTTTTATACACGGAGCGCCTCCTGGTGTGTGATTGGCTGTGAAGTACAAACTGAAGCAGCTAACAGGAAATAATACAATAAATAGAGGAAGTGGAAGAAGAGAAGAGCTGTGAGCGGGAGAGGGAGGAGTCAGTGCGGCGGAGGAGGCGGGGTCACCTACCATCAAGCGGGTTGGTAAGGCCACTGCTGCTCCAGTCGAACTGGACGGGTGGGAGCGCCTCCTGCTGGAGGAGAGGGAGCAGGTCAGTCAGTCATGTACCAGGTGTGTGTGAGAATCATGTTTAAACACAAGGACACGCCCACACGTGGGAATGGTGTCAGGGTTAATTCCACATGTTACATATGTCACAGCTGTTGTTCGTCCTCGTGACGGTGAAGACTTCACCTGTCACCGCTTAGAGGAAACGACGTCAAAAAGTCAAAAACAAAGATTCAAACTGTGGCCGTCAGCGTTTCTCACTATCAGCCAATCATTTGAATCCTGCTCGGAGGTCACCTGTCGGCCCGCCTCCCCGTCTCACCTGGACCGAGTCTGTAGGACAGGAGCTTTTCTCAGGTACCAGCGGCGGCGCCTGGGCGATCGAGGCGATCATCTCTGCAGCAGAGACGGGCTTCACGGGCTCTTTGGTCGGCTCCAGCATCCCCTACACACACACACAGACAAACACAGAGACACACACACACACACAGTCTGTATGAGTTTGTGCAGCAGCTCTGACTCACTGTGGCAAAATAAAAAAGTGACGCTCCTGAAACGACGACACTTTCTGTTCTGCTACAAACTCCTGTTCGGGTCTCGAGTTTATAAATTAAGTTTTTTCTCCAGAAAACCTCAAATGACAAACACATTTAAACATCCTGCAGCGCTGCCTGTCAGCCTCCTCGTAGATGCATGGATGGTACAAATGTGAAAGTCTGTGTTGTTTCATTTATTGCATTCACGAGATTTTCAGAAAACTTGACCTCTGACTTTGAGGTCAAGATATCAACTTCATCCTGCGTCACATCTCAAGTTACCAAACGCACGTACCTGTCAGCGTTTTACAGCTAGAAATGAGAATAACTGATGTTTCTGCCATAATGAAACTGTCTGTATCACCACTGTTCCTGTTCTCAAGTTCCCAAAACTTAAAGATCTTCATCTTGTCCTGAAATCAAGCAGGAAGCAGTTTTCTGTCCCACTCCCTCCCCTGCTTAGATCAGCTGATCAACAGCTGATCCTTCACAGTCACTGTGGAGCTGATTGCTTATCTTTATTTACCTGTGGCTTTAATTTAGCTGTTGGTAACATCTTAAACGTGCTGCATGAGTAAACTTGACTTTATGTCACTGTAAATAAAGTCTGTTGGATGCACTCACCAGGCCGGCGGCGTACATGGGCACGATGACCGGCTGCTTCTTCTGTCCTGTGAACAGCTGAAACATGAAAATCAAACCGATTAGGATTCAGGAACCTCGAGCGCAGCTGCCGCCTCAGCAGGAACGCCTTTAGTCATACCAACAAATGACCAGGAACCATCTTTTATCTACAGTCTATGCTGAAGAGTATCTGGGCGGGGCTAGCAGACGACGCAGGCAGAGGGGAGCGGCGTGTACTCACGATGTTTCTGGTGTCGATGCCGAGGCAGCAGAGAAGTGCTTTGTTGCAGTGGGAGCCGCCCCACTGGTATCTGAGGCCGAACGCCTCGTGGATGTCCTGAAGCTGCGTCCACACGCCACCGTGCACGGACCTGTGGCAGCCAATCAGACGCAGCAGAGTCAAAAACAGGGTTCATGAGTGGGAGCAGCTCTTAATGGAGCGTGTATGGAAACACCTACGGATCACTCATAACCAGGAGGTTCGCTGAGGAGACCCTCACCTCTTGCATGTCGATTTCTTCTCCTCCCCCTCCTCCTTCTCCTCAGCTCTGGGGTGTCTGTCCTCAGGAGGCTCCAGGACGGCCTTCAGGGACACCACCTGGTCCCCCAGCGGTCGGGCGGCGCTCTGAGGGAAGCTCACCTGGAACAGCTTCTCCAGACGGCTGAACAGCGACGCCTGCAGAGAGACGGCAGCGTCAGACTCAACTTCACAGTCTGGGCCTGACTACAGTTAAAGGGGCGCTTCACCCTCAGGTGAAGGTGATGGTGCAGAGGGTCCAAAGGGCAGAGCTGCTGGTTCCTATCTGCTTTACCCTCGTGCTGTACGAGCCCACAGTGAGACTGGTCTTATTCACAATGTCATTCCAGTTTGCAGGTTTTTAATGGTTTCATTGTTATTATGTAACGGCTGCTGTGGATTTAAGCTCCTCAGAAATGGACAATAAACAGCTGTGTGTGCTGATAAACTGACAGTCTGAATGACTTCCCTGCAGGTATTTCTCGCTGCTTTCAGTCTGTGTTGTGTTAACCAACTTTACATGTTTCTAATATTAAACTTTTATCACTTTGCTGCTGTTTAACTCACAGAGGGGTCGATAAACTCTGGGCCAACTTATCGAGTCACTGTCACGTGGCGACTGGAATCCCCAGTCTTCCAGTTCCTTGGAATTCAATCAGCTGATTTGAGTTTGGACATGGACACTACTTTGATTTTTATTGGACTAAAGGACGAGATAATGGTAAATGGCCTGCATTTGTATAGCGCTTTACTCAGTCCCTAAGGACCCCAAAGCGCTTCACACTACATTCAGTCATTCACCCATTCACACACACATTCACACACTGGTGATGGCAAGCTACATTGTAGCCACAGCTGCCCTGGGGCGCACTGACAGAGGCGCACTGCCGGACACTGGTGCCACCGGGCCCTCTGACCACCACCAGTAGGCAAACATGGGGTTAGTATCTTGCCCAAGGATATTTGACATGTAACCTGGAGCAGCCTGGGATCGAACCACCAACCTTCTGATTAGTGGCTGACCTGCTCTGCCACCTGAGCTACAGCCACCCAATGATGAAACAACCGCATTATGCTGCTAACACAACTTGAGCTCTTTGCGAGCACCTGCACAGACAGCATGCTAGCGCTAAGCTAATCAGACAGCATGCTAATGCTAAGCTAGTCAAGAGCCCAGAGTGATGTTAAAGCTGAGTGTATGCAGACTCCAGCCCAGCAGCCAGAGCCTGAACTTCAACAGGTCAGAGACTGATGAGCAGTCTACCTGTTCATGTTTCTACAGTAGAATCACCATGACGACCGTGCTGGTTTCCATCGTTGCTTTGTGTTCATACCTAAACACTAAGAGAACCATCACGTGTGTCATTAGCACAGAGGAGCGTGTTGGTGTGTGGGGCTGTGACCTCATGTTGTTAAACTGTGATTGTGACACAACGAGTTTCAGGACATTTTATGGAGAAATGCAGAAGTAATGAATTAAAATGAAGTAAAATACTGAATTACTTTGAAGTACTCTGAGTAATTAATGACATTTCTTTGAGTAATGAGCCAACACTGAGGGAAATCCCTCCAACATGCACAAACATGTGACCCACAGCAGAAAGTCTTTGATACGCTGCCGAGTCTCAAACAGGAGCCAATGAGGAATCAATCAGTGATACTGATAATGGAATCAGAATTGCTAAATTCCTATCACTTCCTGTCCCTACAGGCACATGATTCGAGATGTTGACCGACTTTCCCACCTGACCCAAACCTGCCATCCTTCATTATCATCATCATCAGTCTGAGCTCACCTGTCCACATCCACAGGAGCAGGTGAGTGAGCATGCTCAGAGTTTAGAAACAGCTCTACCTTCATCCTGAGGAACCTAACGACAGCAGGGAGCTAAAGCCTCACACATCCTCTTAAGGAGAACTTAACCCAAAAAGTTTCAGCTGCAAACTATTTTTTAAATTTGACAGATATTGCACATCCTGGATACAAAGTATGTGGCGGCGGCGGTCTGCGGGCCCCTCCTACTGTGTTGTTCGCCTGCCAGCCACAGCAGAAAGAGCTGAAGTGACACGGAGCACCGCGGGTCTGCAGCCTGTCTGAGCGCTTCATGCTCCATGTTTTTATATCTGCACAGTGTGTGAGTCAGCTGGGTGTGAGCAGAGGAAGTGGAACAGATTTAAAGCTTTCACATTAACTTCCTGTTTGGGTTGTGGACAGCACATCATTATCATGACCTTTATGTCAGGAAACGTGTAATCCTGCTCTAACTGGATCAGTGTGATGTCACAGGTTTCTAGAGTATCTCTGCATTTTAAACATGGGAAACATCAGAATCATGTCCCAGTCCTCCCAGTGTCCCTTACCGGCTGTCTGTCAGTGCTGCTGGGTTCTTCGCTGACCGCAGGCGCTTTACTCTCATGCC
Organism: Pelmatolapia mariae; assembly: GCF_036321145.2. Taxonomy (NCBI): domain Eukaryota; kingdom Metazoa; phylum Chordata; class Actinopteri; order Cichliformes; family Cichlidae; genus Pelmatolapia; species Pelmatolapia mariae. The sequence goes on from NC_086232.1 coordinate 44,118,512, forward strand.
ACTCCTCCTCCTGCTCCTCCTCTTCCACTCCTCTGCTATCTGCAGGAAGCGAGATGCTCGTTTCAGCGCTGAACGCCGCCCATGAAGCTCCCTCTTCCTCCTCCTGCTGCTGCTGCTCCCCGAAAGCGCTCCACCCGGTGTCGCTCTCTCCGCCACCAGCCGAGCTGAAATTCCCAAAACTGTCGCTCACGGGGAAGTCTGCAAACTTTTCTCCCTCCTCCCCCTCGTTTCCACCCGAGTTAAATTTGGGGGAGTTGAAGTCGCCAAAGTCGTCTTCTTCCTCTGCGTTGTCCTTGGCGGTCGCAGCTTCCTGCGCCAGAGCAGAACTCTGTGACCAGACTGGATCGTGCTGAACCTCCAACTGATCGAAGTCTGCGAAGCCTTGAGCGCTGAAAGAGCCGGCGTCTCCAAAGTCCCCGAAGTCTTCGTCGCCGTCTTCGGCCATCTGGCTGTCGTCAGCGGGTGTGGCGGATTCCCCCTGGAGCGGGGGCGAGGGCACCGAGCCCGTGGTGCTCACGTCGCCGTACTCCTCCAGAGCGTCAGTGGACAGCGGACGGCCAAACGACGTCTCCGTTTCGGTCTCCGTCTCATTCCCGGAGCTCTTCTCATCCGACTGCGCCGCCTCGCCGTCTGCGGTGGTGGCGGGCAGGAGCTGCTTTTCACCGCCGTCGTCTACAGAAGCGTCGCTGTCAGCTACATCCGCCCTGTTCACGACGAGCGGTTTGTCAGTGCAAACGGCCTCTGAGGCGCTGCGATCCGCCGCCAAGGCCACATCCCTTTGTCGAGAGTCAGCATCCATGTGAGCGCGCCGGTCCGGCGTCTCAGCGTGGACGCAGAGGGACTCGGAGCCGAACGCGTCGTTTTCAGTTCTGTTTGTGTCCCTGACATCGTCCTCTGAAGTCGGTCCCTGTTCTACATTATGGCTGACGCCCGGCGGACAGTGCGAGCTCGCCGTCTGGTCGAGGCGTCCGTCAGCATCGGAAAAAGCAGCAAAGTCTGCAAAGTCGTCCTCCGGGCCGCCGGCGCTGCCCGTGTCCTCGGGGGACGTTCCTTTTATGTGATCGTGGACAGAATTCTGGGAGGAAGGACTTCCCTGAACATCAAACCCGTTTGTGAGCACCTCGCCACCGTTACAGTTCGCGGTGTCGCTCGCAGTCAAATCCACACAGCTGGCGAGGACCTTTTTCATCTCAGTTCTTTCTGAGGCACTCGCCAGCACGACACCATTCACCTTTGAGAGCTCATCGCTGGGGCTGCGGGCGCCGTTCGTGGAGCCATAGCTGAAGCCCACCACCCCTCTGCTGTTGATCAGCTCCGGTGGCGAGGTGGCGGTCAGAGCCTGCGTCTGGTTAAAAGTGGTCGGAGTGTCAAACTCTGAGAAGCTGATGCTGTTTGGGATGCCAGAGAAGGTGCCGAAATCTCCGAACTCATCGTCCTCTTCCTCAGCGCCGTCCTCCATGGGTGGCGGAGAGGAGGAGTACATGCGGATCACGTCTGGCTCCATGACTCTGCGGTGATCGAAGAATCCTCCGGGCTATACCTGAAAGAGCGAGAGAACGTCGTGAGCAGCGAATCACAGGACAAACATTCAAAACTAAGTAAAAAACAGGAGCGCGCTTCATCCATGTGGCGAGGAGCCGAGCACGCCTCTCAGCAACACCAATGATCTCCAACGAGAGGCTCGAGTCACAGCTCATCGAGTAATACGAGCCCCGAGAGCACAGACGGCGTCAAAGCGTCGACGAAGAACGCGAAGAGCGACAAACACAGTGTCACAAACACATCATCGACAGAAATGAGGAAATGAAACCCCGCCCTCCTGCTCTGATGTCACTGCTGCGGGATCACATCATCACTGCAGCGTGAACATGAAAGCGTGTTGTTTGAATGAACATGAAGGAAGTCGACGGGCGTGGACACAAACGCCTCTCACAACACGGAATTCATTCATCTGGATCATAATTGATACAAAGCATCAACCTGACGTTCAGCACTGAGCTTTAAACAAGAATCTGACTCATCACTAATAATCTTAATTATTTATGTGATTAACAAAAATGATGATGTCAGAAACTATATGATTTTATTCTGCTGACATCAACGTTCTGATCACACACACAGCTTTCACAAATGTATAAGATGATAAATATTCTGTCACTAAATAAAAACAAATATCATTTTTAAAGTAACCCGTCTCCTCTCTTACTTCTGATTTCAGCTGTGCGCTCTCTCTCGCCCTGTGACCCTGTGATCGCCCGTCTGTGACCTCTGACACCTGGCGGGGTGGGGGCCTGATGTCATTATTTCTTTTCATTAACTGTATTTGTGTGCTTGAACCACGTTTCCAAATCCTGATATGAAGGGAGCACAGACCTCAGCTCTTTAAAATTTCACTGAGTTTGGACTGAAACAACAAGCCAGGTAAGGAAACACCTGAGTTTCTGATGAAGGTACCTTCCTGCAGCTCTGCAGGGGAAGTCCCTCTCGGGTTACCTGCTGGCCTGGACGGCCTGTGTTTGTGCTGTGACCGGCGGTGGGCGGAGCCTACCTGTGTTTGGTAGAGCTGAGCTGGACTTCAGGTATGCAGTCCTGATAGACCAGTCAGCCGAGCGCGAGCCGTTTAACCCCTCAGACCCCATAAACGGTGACGTGTTAACGTCAGGGCAGGTAAACATGTTTAAGATGGGTTTACCTGCACACTCAGCGGGTCACCTTCAACAGGCGCTCAGCCTCCTGACAGTCGTTCGAGTCCCAAACTTCACCTGACACCGTGAGCCCCCCCAGCAGTCTCACCTGTCTGACGTTAGTGCTTAAATTGCAGCTAACAAGCTAACGTAGCAGGCTCAGTAAACTCCCAGGTAGCTTAGCAGGCTAAACGACGGAGGGCTGAGAGTTTGTCCCGAGCAGAACCGACCTGTCTGAGCCCAGCCCGAGCCCGACAGGGAAGCTAGCAGGACAGCTCGGCGGCTAATAGCAGCCCGAGCTCGGCGGGACTAGCTCGGTCAGCCTGTGTGGAAAGCTGAAGCCAGCTCGATTACTATGCTGGTACTTTACCCAGCGGCTCTGCTGGCACACAGCGGCGGTACACAGATAAACACAGGCCGGGGACCCTTCGGGAACGAGTCGGTTTGACGTTAGCTGCCCCTGCTAACTGCGCAGCTAGCTTCACCAACGACAACAAACAGCTGAGCTAGCATTAGCTTAGCCTAGCTTAGCTTAGCTCGGTGTTTCGTGTGACAACAACTGTCTCATCCCGAAGGAAAGAGCCGGGCTCACCGTCAGAGGCCGGCCGCTGGCGTCCATGGCTCGGTTCCACACGGGCTGTCGTCGGAGCGGGACGGCTGACTGTGAAGCCCGGGCTGAAGGTGGAGTCCGCCGGCTGCTGCTGCTGCTGCTGCTGCCCTGCCTCACGATCACCCAGCATGCACCGCTGCGGTCTGCTGCTCCACAAACTTCCAGGTGGAACAGGTGGATGGAAGTAACTGAGTACTCATACTCATCTACACCAGTTGGCCGCTTGTACTCGAGTATTCCTGAACCACGCCTCTCTCCCAGCACTTTTTAAAATGAAAACTTTATTTCTTTAAATGGAAACCGCTGTTAAAAACTCCGCTGAGCAGATCTAAATATGAAAAATAATCGGATTGGGCACAAGTCCAAGCTGCCTCAGAGCAAGAGGAGGTATACCTGGACAGGTGCAGCTCTGTGGCAGAGCTGACAGAGAGAGACAGACAGACGGCCAGTTACACTCACATTCACACCTTTAGTCAGTTTAGAGTCACCTGTTAACCCGACCCCACTGACTGTTTGGACTGTGGGCGAGAGCCCACACAGGAAGCACCTGCAGAACAACAATATGTTGTGTGAATGCACCTTTCTAAAGTCCCTCCTCAATGATTTAAAGCACACGTGTGTCTAATTATTCGAGACGGGAAAAGCGCCTCAACCATTAAATTCGAGCCGGCGTGGGCCCCGGGGTCTGGCGTGAAATAAACCCGACACTTGGATAAAAGGAGGCTGAAGTGTTCGTATACTCACCCCAGCTCCACACTGGCGTCTCCCACACTGCTCTTAAGCTGCTTCTGCTCAGCTGTGCTGAGAATCATTACAGCGATGGTTGGGACAGAACAGATTCTTCTGGATTTCAAATCTTCTCTGTTTTCAGTGATATAACTTTAGTAACAAGCACCTCATTCTTTTCTCTCTCTCTCTTTTGCCATATTTTCCAGATAACCCATGTTTGACAACAGCTTGATAAAAATAAATTCTGTTTTTGGTGTGCCACCCCAATATTTTTAGTGGCCCCCATGTGACCACCCCTATGAAAACATTCTGGAGGCGCCCCTGGCTGTTCTGTCTGCTGACCAGCTCTGACGTTCAGGATTCATGTTTGGACTGAACCTGCTCTGCAGAGCCACACCTGACAGCTGACAGGTATCTGGGAGACACTGTGTCTCTGCACACCTGAAAATAATGTGAGAAAACTCCAAAAAGCCCACTCTCTCAGTGTTTGGCTGTCAGGGTGTCAGGACGCAGTGTAAATAAAACAGAATGCAAAGACTCACAAATCTCATGATATGTGATGTTTGATTCACAGAACACTGAAATCATATTAAATATTTAAACATTTTCCTGTTTCATTTCATTTTGATGGCAGCAACTTTAAAGAAACAGCAGGAGGAACATTTATCAGGTGAGCTGTCAGCAGGTGGGTCACATGGTCGGGTGTAAACAGACCTCCTTTAAAACTGATCTGAGGTCAGACCCGCCCAGGCATGGACGCCGCGTCCTCTGGAGCGCTGTACAGAGTACTGACATCAGTGTGCTCTCCGCCTGTGCAGCCACATTTTTAATGTATAAAAGGAGTCAGTGTGTGTAGAGGTCAAAGGTCATGTCAAAGCTGGGAAAGGTTGTGAAATCATTTATCTCGGCAGCTTCGTTTGTGTGGTGGGGGTAGGCTTTATATCCAGGGTACTGTGCTCCTCCTAATAACAAGCAGGGAAAGCTTTTGTGCTAATTCAAGGTGCAAAACAGTCGAATGTGAGCTTTAAAAACATGCACAGCTATGAGGGAGGAAGTCTGCGAATGTGTGCAGAGAGATGGGGTTTGTCTGCAGTCCTGCAGCTGTGAGCGCTCCACCTGCTTCCTGTCAGACTCGGGCTAGCGTCATGAACACTTTACTGTAAACATTAACATCAGTTATTTGCTTTTTTAACGTCTGCTTTTGGACCCAGCTGACTTTGTGCTGAAATAGAAACAGCTTCATGCTGTCACCAGCAATGATTTCATCTGCCTCTGTCTGCAGGAACTGATGTAGATTAACCGCGTCTGGTCCTCCGGCCTCCACGGCTGTAGCTCGGGGGGTGGAGCAGGTCATATCCTAATTGGAGGGTTGGTAGTTTGAGTCCTGGCTGCTTCAGTCTGTGTGCCAAAGTGTCCTTAGGCAACACCTGAGTTACACCTGACATGTTCATCAGTGTGATTGTTAGATGGAAAGCACTCAGGCCTGTGTGGATGAGGAATGTTGGAGGTTTAAGAACCGAGCTGTTCCTTCTACGTGTCAGAATCCAGTAATAACATGTAAACATGTATACAGCTGTTATATTTTAATCTGACTGAGGCCAACAGATAAAAGTCTAACAGTATTTATTTAAGGGTTAAAATATTGTAGTTCCTGCAGCTCACCAGCAGAGGGCGGAGTCTGACGTTGATCTCGTTGTGAGAAACAGACGTGATGATGTGGTTATGATAATAATAATAATAATAATAATATTCTAATTGTAGGAAAGTGAGAATTCCTGAAAGGACCCGGAACTACATCTCACTGTCTCTGTGTCATGGGGATTCCCATGATGCATTGAGTTTTTCCTTTCCAGTCACCTTTCTCACTCACTATGTGTTAACAGACCTCTCTGCTGAATCATACTTGTTATTAATCTCTGTCTCTCTTCCACAGCATGTCTTTATCCTGTCTTCACTCTCTCAACCCAACCAATCACAGCAGATGGCCCCGCCCCTCCCTGAGCCTGGTTCTGCCGGAGGTTTCTTCCTGTTAAAAGGGAGTTTTTCCTTCCCACTGTCGCCAAAGTGCTTGCTCATAGGGGGTCATATGATTGTTGGGTTTCTCTGTATGGGTTATTGTAGGGTCGACCTTACAATATAAAGCATCTTGAGGCGACTGTTGTTGTGATTTGGCGCTGTGTAAATAAAGTTGAATTGAATTGAAAGGGAGAGAGTTCCACAGTCTGGGGGTCACAGTTACAAAAGCTCTGTCTCCTTTTGTTTTCAGCCTCGTGTGTTGGACAACCAGCAAGCCCTGATCACATGACCTCAGGGACCTGCTGGGAATGTATGGATGTAAAAGTTCACTGAGATATGTTGGTGCTTGTCCATGCAGAGCCCTGAAAGTCAAGGTCAAAACCTTAAAGTGGTTTCTGAATTTAATAGGGAGCCAGTGCAGCTGAATCAGCAGGGGTGTGACACGGGAGGACTTGGAGGACTCGGTCAGAAGCTTTGCAGCAGCGTTCTGAACAACTTGCAGATGCTTGAGATTGCTTTATACTAAATCCTCTTTATTAATGTGGGTGGTGGTAGCTACATCAGCTTACTAATTAAAGGTCGGGGTCATTTTTTGTTATTTTTGTTTAGTTCTGTATTTTTTTAATCTTGCTATAAGGCATCAACTCTGTGTTGTGAGCAGGTCGATATCTTTAAAACTGTAGAGGACGTAAACATGGAGAGGCACAGGTCAAGCTTCACTTTCTACAGTGTGTGTATGAAATAAGAACAATGAAATGGAGTAGGCAATTTTAAACCGGTGGGTTTTGAGGTTGGACTTAAAAAGAGGGAATGAAGTGATGTTTCTGAGGTCGGGGTAAAGAATCCCAAAGCCCCGCCCCCACAGAAACAAGACGAGAGGAAGAAACAGAAAGAGAAAGGGATGAGGAGGATCTGAGGCACATATGGAATAACAAATGTCTCTTTGTAGGTCTATTTGTTTTCAAAGGGCAGTAAAAAAAAATCCTTGTGTGGCTCATTTTTTAACTTTTGTGATGTGTGTGTGTGTGTGTGTGTGTGTGTATGTGTGGGGTGGGGGGGGGGGGGCACTGTAGTTGAACTGGAGTGTTTAGATTTTATTTTATTTTACTATAATTTGTTTTTATTTATTCTTATTTTTTAGTCAAGCTTCAGTGAGTTGACATTGTCGAACCACACAACATTTTCTGTTTTCAGATTTGTTTCAAAGTTTATAACCGTGTTATTACTTTCTGCACTTTTGTCTTTGAAATGATGTTTCTGTTATTTGTGTTTGAGCCACTTTAAACATATTCAAGCACGCTCAACAGCCAATTGCGCAACTTTTATTTCACATGAACTGTGACCTCAGTAACATTTTATTTTATTTCTAAAAGCTACGACAGTTTAAAGTGTGAGCTGCTCCTACACTGGCAGCTGTCTGTCCCAGCTGTAGATGTTGCAGAGAGTCACCTGCAGTGCATCTTTTCATTGGATCAGTTAAAAGTAGAAATGCTTGCTGTGTTTTTCTTTTGCTTTTAATCCATTTTGACAGTTTTCCTCCTGCTTTAGATCCAGAGGGAACACAGAAGCTGGGGACAATTCTTGCCTTTGCCACTGGAGCCAGCACTGTTCCACCAATCGGCTTCTTTCCACAATCTCGTCACCGAGAGCCTGACGCATGAACCGTGTCTAAACTACCCATTGCAAACACCTGCATCAGTTGTTTAAAGTTACCACGTCACACCTCGTACAAAGACTTTCAGGAACATATGGACTTTGGGTAATACACCCGGTTTGGACATGGTCAGGTTAGTCTGCTAATCTGAGCTTTGCACTCTGCACACTGATGAGCGACATCTTCACATTAGGCACAATTCATATTTTCAAAAAATGTGAATAGAGAATTTTAGGAAAATCTAAATTCAGAAAGCTGTGTTTGAATAAGCGTGTCCCAAACAAAACCATCAGCGAAGAGTTTCATGTCATCGCCGTCATAAATTCATCTGTTACACGCAGTCGAGGGTTTTGTTGTGATTAGGTTTGTGGTCGTTTTGAGATCAAGCTGAATTTACTGTATGTCGCCATACTTCATATTCACCTTCCTATGTTGTGATTGGAGGATCCATTTTTGCTTTGACCTTTTAACAGATGTCACGTTATTTTTCTACAAGTGTACAATAATTATAAGGAATGACAAAATTCAGTTACATTAACACTTTTTTTATGTTATATGAACTTTATGATTTATTTTCTAGCTTCGTGCTTGTTTGTTGCTTTTATTCTCTGGTGTTCTGCTTCAGTGATGTTTATCTGACACTTCTATTGTATTCGATCTCTGATTCCAGTGTTTGATGCATTTACTGACTGTATTAATGTTAATGTTGTCAGTTTTAGTCAACAACTGTCAGCATGCATGGACGGGTTGATATTTGCATATCAATGATATCAATGATATTTGAATTTAAAGCTGTGACAAAACTTCTAATAATACTGGACTAGCAGCAGTCTGTATTCTTTTTAAGTTGCACAACCACAATTACAGTAAATTAATTTTCCCCTCAGGCCTTACTGATATTTTAGGATTGTCTCTCAAGAAAATGAACAAAGTTGCAAAATAAATGTATAGTGTGATTGGCATCATCTTCAAATATCTGCTGCAGTGTCACCATCATGGTGTCACTGATGGAACAACAACATTATTGTTTGTCTCCAGCTCTGACAGTGCTCTGTGTTCATCAAGACCAAAGCCATTTTCACAAACACCATCATATTTGGATTATGTGTTCCTGCGTTGTTGACAATGCCCCTCTGCCACAGCTGCAGACGGGTTTGCCCTCCTCCACGGTTATTCTGCTGGTTCTGAAATTCTGAGGCAGCTCTTTGAATACGGGGCAAATATAAACAATGAAGAATACACCATGCTCCTCCATAACACTGAAAAGATGAACAAAATGAGATGAGACCGCTCGGTTTAACTGTGCCCATAACGACTCAGGTTTTTGATTATGCACTGACCTGCCAGTGATAACACTCTGCCTGTTCAGTCCGTGAAACGGCCACACCAGTGTTTCCTACTCCATGATCACATCCCACTGGATGGCGTTCCAAAGTTCTGAACACCAACGGTGAACAGTGACAACACTCGATGCTCTGTTGTTGTTTAACAAGCGAGGCTGATGATGGTTCTACTGAAACCATCCATACAGCCATGGAATGCCATCCTCCATCTCACAGGTTTGTGGTTTCCATCTATATGCCTTTAGAAAAATGAAATAAGTATAAGTTATGTATGGAAGACTATGACATGGTCAAGGTTGTGCAGTTAGAGTAAATGATCGATATCACTGTAGACTTAGAATCAGGACGGTTTTTCTGTTAGAATTTTCTCACCATAACTGATCGGCGAATGGAAAACTGTGCACTTGTCGACGTATTGCATCGCGTCTTCTGAGGGAATGTCCAATAGGGTCGATTTCTTGCAGACTACACGCCACCGCTGAATGCATAACCCATGTGACTTCAAGCTGCCGTGCACGTATCGTTCACCTGCATTTGTGTTACCCTGAAGCATTTCACCAACAATAATGTTGCATAAGTCCG